>NC_134398.1:27816525-27926118 GCF_050003625.1 Haematobia irritans
TTAGAAAAGTCAGAAGATACAACTGGGGTAGAAAACAAATAAGGAAAGTTTAAAGTCGAACGGGGCCGACTATATTATATCCTAGATCACTTTATAGATTTACATTTTCCATATATATATATATATATATATATATATATATATATATATATATATATATATATATATATATATATATATATATATATATATATATATTATATATATATATATATATATATATATATATATATATATATATATATATATATATATATATATATATATATGTATATATATATATATATATATATATATATATATATATATATATATATATATATATATATATATATATATATATATATATATATATATATATATATATATATATATATATATATATATATATATATGTATATATATATATATATATATATATATATATATATATATATATATATATATATATATATATATATATATATATATATATATATATATATATATATATATATATATATATATATATATATATATATATATATATATATATATATATATATATATATATATATATATATATATATATATATATATATATATATATATATATATATATATATATATATATATATATATATATATATATATATATATGTGAGCTATTTCTAAATCTTAACCGAGTTTTACTAAATTTGGTATGTATAGCTAGAATAGTAATAGTTACATTCTGTACAAATTTTTACGGAGTAAAAATTTGGCCTCTGTGGTCGGGTGAAAGATATATACGGGAGCTACATCTAAATCTGACCCGATTTCTATCAAATTTGTCCCACAATTCAGGGCAAATATCTAGATTCGGGGTCATATATCGGGCAAATATATGGATGCTATATCTAAATCTGAATCTATTTCTACCAAAATCAAAGTCGATTGGACTAAAACTGCGATATGGACTTTGATCACAATACTATGCTTAGAGACAGACGGACATGGTATGTTAAACCGACTCGCGGTTGCACGGTTACTACAGTTGGTAGAATTCTACCAAAAATTTCAAAAATTTTTTTACTGTTTGCTAGATTGGTAGGATTCCCGATGTTTTGATAGATTTTGCGAGACATTCCTCTCGAACTAAGTACCTCTTAGTTGGATAACAAAAATAATAAATAAAATAAACTGTTCAAAAATGTTTTTTTTAGAAATAAAATTTTGACAAAATTTCTATAGAAATGAAATTGTGAGACAATTTTCTATAAAATAAAATATTGAGAAATATAGAAATAAAATTTTGACAAAATTTTCTATCGAAATAAAATTTTGACAAAATTTTCTATAGAAATAAAATTTTGACAAAATATTCTAGCGAAATAAAATTTTGACAAAATTTTCTATAGAAATAAAATTTTGACAAAATTTTCTATCGAAATAAAATTTTGACAATATTTTCTATAGAAATAAAATTTTGACAAAATTTTCTATAGAAATAAAATCTTGACAAAGTTTTCTATAGAAGTAAGATATTGACAAAATTTTCTTTAGAACAAAAATGTTGATAAAATGTTCTATAGAAATAAAATTTTAACAAAATTTTCTATCGAAATAATATATTGACAAAATTTTCTATAGAAATAAAATTTTGACAAAATTTGCTATGGAAATAAAATTTTTACAAAATTTGCTATAGAAATACAATTTTTCCAAAGTTTGTCTATAAAAATAAAATTTTGGCAAAATTTTCTATAGAAATACAATTTTGACAAAATTTTCTAAAGAAATAAAATTTTGACCAAATTTACTATTTTATTAAAATTTTGAGAAAATTTTCTATAGAAATAAAATTTTGAGAAAATTTTCTATAGAAATAAAATTTTGAGAAAATTTTCTATAAAATAAAAATTTCAGAAAATCTATATATATAAGATTCAATCTATGTTTGTTTATTTGTTTGTTTGTTTGTATGTACCGAGTTGGCTCCGAAACGGCTGAACCGATTTACTTGAAACTTTCAGAGATCGTAGGGGTCGTTCATGTGGTGAAAATAGGGTACCTCATTTTTTGACACCTGGTCGCGGAGGGGGACCTCCCCTTTGTCGGACTTTTTGAAAATTGGACCAAAGTTGACCGATTGGCTTGAAATTTTCATTGAAGGTTGGGTTTGGTATCTAGACAAAGATCCGCTACTTTATATTTCGATATTTGGTGGCGGGGGGGACCTCCCCTTTGTTCAACTTTTTTTAAAGTACAGTGAAAAAACTATAATTCTCTAAATTATCTGAGATTTACAGAGAACATGCGGTGAGGTTGTGGAATTAATATGGGGTACCTGATAATTTCATATGTGGACGGGGAGGGGGACCTCCCTCTTGCCCTTCTTTTTTATACTTCGAACAAAATTATGCGATTTGCTTGAAATTTTGATTGAATGTTGGGGTTGGCATCTAGACAAAAATCCGCTACATTATTTTTCGATATTTGGTCGGGGAGGGGACCACCCCTTTGCCCGACTTTTTTTTTTAAAGTACAGTGAAAACAAAACTAAACTCCCCCGACTGAAATTTTACGGAAAAATGAGTGAGGTTATGATATTTATATCAGGTTCCTAATTTTTTAATAAAAATAAAAGGTCATAGTGAGACATCCGCTTCTCTTAAGTAACTACATACAGAGAAACAATTAAACTTTACCGAGTTACTTGAAATTTACAGAGGACTGGGGAGAGGTTACGATATTAATAGTTGATACCTGATTTTGTGATATTTGGACGGAAGAGAGGCCGCCCCTTTAGGCTTATAATTTGCTTGACATTTTCTGGGACGTTTACAAAAGATACGCTACATCACTTTTCGATATTTGGTCGGGGAGTAGGTCCTCCTCTAAAACTGCAAAAAAAAATTCTTAAGTTTTCTTGAAATTTACAAAGGCAGTGGAGGAAGGTTATGAACGAAGGGAAGTTTCAAGAATTTTCAGGGAAGGTTAGGGGTGCTATTCACTACGGAGTTTGTCGATATTGTATCGGGGAAAGTGACGTCCCTTTAAAACAATAAGCAAAATTTAAACATCTCCGATCTACTTGAAATTTACAGGGAACGTGGGAAGAGGTGATTAAATTTATACATGATTTTTAAATTAGTATATGATTTTTCGATATCTGGTTGGAGAAGGGGAAAATTGAAATAAACTTTGTCGAGTTACTTCGATTGAATTTATAGGGACCATTGAGTAGTTATGAAATTATGTTAATATATTGTACGTGATAGTCCGATATCAGGTCAGAGTGGATCAAAGGTGGGGAGAGGGTTCCCTGTTGTCCGTTTTTTTTTTTTCTTAAATTGAAAGTAGAGGGTTGTCCGTAAATGGGAATTTTATGATTTTTGCACAGGCTTCTGCCAGACTTCTTTTTAGTAAAGAACTTAAATTTACATGAAATTGGCAGAGGGTGCATCATTTTCCAACATTTTAGCAAATGTTAATGTGGTAAAATTGTTTACTACTTCTGCCTTTTCCGATTTATTAGATGGAAAACAGTAATTCTTTGTATGTTATTATAATATAGTGCTTAATTTTCAGATATGTTGAGGAGAAGGATACCTTTCATTGACATACCACACTTAAAATTCACAAGAAATGTAGAAGTTTGTCCAACTACTTGAATACAGAATATTTTTTAAGACGAACCATTTTACATATGCATATCCGCCGTATTTGTACCTATAAACGAAAGAGCAAGAAGTCCGATTTGTTTGAAAGAATCCAAATATTTTCGAATTTGTTTTTAGCATGAAGAATATGGTTGACTAGGTTAACGCAAAATGTTCCTACAAATACGCTTCGGAAGGCGCAGCGAAGCGGTCCGGGTTACGCTTGTTTTATATAGAAATAAAATTTTGACAAAATTTTCTATAGAAATAAAAATTTGACAATATTATTTATAGAAATAAAATTTTGACAAAATTTCCTATAGAAATAAAATTTTGAGAAACTTTTCTATAGAAATAAAATTTTGAGAAAATATTCTATAAAATGTTGACAAAGTTTTCTATAGAAATACATTTTTGACAAAATTTTTGTATTGAAATAAAATTATGACAACGTTTTCTATAGAAATAAAATTTTGACAAAAATTTCTATAGAAATAACATTTTGAGAAAATTTTCTATAAAATAAAAATTTGAGAAAATTTTCTATAAAATAAAAATTTGAGAAAATTTTCTATAGAAATAAAATTTTGACAAATTTTTCTATAGAAATAACATTTTGACAAAATTTTCTATAGAAATAAAATTTTCACAAAATTTTCTATAGAAATAAAATTTTGACAAAATTTTCTATAGAAATAAAATTTTGACCAAATGTACTATAGAAATAAAATTTTGACAAAATTTTCTATAGAAATAAAAATTTGACAATATTATTTATAGAAACAAAATTTTGACAAAACTTCCTATAGAAAAAAATTTTTACAAAGTTTTCTATAGAAATAAAATTTTGAGAAAATTTTCCATAAAATAAAAATTTGGGCAAATTTTCTATAGAAATAAAATTTTGGTAAAGTTTTCTATAGAAATAAAATTTTGACAAAGTTTTCTATAGAAATAAAATTTTGGCAAAGTTTTCTATAGAAATAAAATTTTGACAAAGTTTTCTATAGAAATAAAATTTTGACAAAAAATTGTATAGAAAAAAAATTTTGACAAAATTTTTGTATAGAAGTAAAATTTTGACAAAATTTTTGTATAGAAGTAAAATTTTTGTATAGAAATAAAATTTTTCTATAAAAATAAAATTTAGACAAAAATTTTTATAGAAATAAAATTTTGAGAAATGTTTATTGTTATTTCGATTTTAGCTTAAAATCATTATAAAAAACTATTAAAAATATTTATTTCACAAAATTTCACAGATTTTTTTAATTTACATCCAAAATTTGGATTTGGATCACATCTAAAGAAGTGATGCAAATTTAGTTCACCGGCAGTTGAAATGGAGGACTTCCTTCCTATGACAAGCCCATGTTAAATTCATCGCTTCTGCATCAATTTTGCACCACTTTTTGGCCACGCTCTTTTGCTGGGTTATAATACCCATTTCCACAGGTTGGTGCCTTGCTTCATTTCTAACACTATGGCTTTGTCGGCCGTTTGAAGGCCATAATTCGTGTCAATGGTAGCCATTTCGAACAAATGAACTAATTTTATGTTATTTTCGACATTTTTACTTTTGAACAATAAGCCTTGATCAGTTTATAAGGAGTTTATACACTCAGTTATGATTGATGTGGACCCATTTATGCATGGTAGTTATAGCCCATATACTGCCATCGTACATCAAATGTCAAACGGATCGGATGTAATTTGTTCTTCCAGAAGGTTCTAAAAATTGAATCTGAGTGAAGGTTTACATGCGGGCTATATATAACTATGGACCGATACGGGGGAAATTTGCCCTTCCAGGATGATGAAATTTTATTTGTATGTAAAAATTTTGTAAAAATTTTACTTCTATACAAAAATGTTGTCAAAATTTTATTTCTGTAGAAATTTTTGTCAAAATTTTATTTCTATAGAAAACTTTGTCAACATTTTATTTCTATAGAAAATTTTGTCAAAATTTTATTTCTATAGAAAATTTTGTTAAAATTTTATTTCTATAGAAAATTTTGTCACAATTTTATTTCTATAGAAAATTTTGTCAAAATTTTATTTCTATAGAAAATTGTGCCAAAATTTTATTTTTATAGAAAATTGTGTCAAAATTTTATTTTTATAGAAAATTTTCAAAATTTTTTTCTATTGAAAATTTTCTCAGAACTGTATTTCTATAGAAAATTTTGTCAACATTTTATTTTTATAGAAAATTTTTTAAAATTTTATTTCTATAGCAAAATTTTGTCAAAATTTTATTTCTATAGAAAATTTTGTTAAAATTTTATTTCTATAGAAAATTTTTTCAAAATTTTATTTCTATTGACAATTTTGTCAATATTTTATATCTATAGAAAATTTCGTCAAAATTTTATTTCTATAGAAAATTTTGTCAAAATTTTATTTTGATAGAAAATTGTGCCAAAATTTTATTTCTATAGAAAATTGTGTCAAAATTTTATTTTTATAGAAAATTTTCTCAAAATTTTATTTCTTTGGAAAATTTTGTCACAATTTTATTTCTATAGAATATTTTGTCACAATTTTATTTCTATAGAATATTTTGTCGAAATTTTATTTCTATAGAATATTTTGTCAAAATTTTATTTCTATAGGAAATTTTGTCAAAATTTTATTTTAATGGAGAATTTTGTCAAAATTTAATTTCTATAGAAAATTTTGTCAAAATTTTATTTCTATAGAAAATTTTGTCAAAATTTTATTTCTATAGAAAATTTTGTCAAAAATTTATTTCTATAGAAAATTTCGTCAAAATTTTATTTCTACTCAAAATTTTATTTATTCAAAATTTTATTTTATTTCTTTAGAAAAATTTTGAAGTACCTCTTGGTTGTACGGGAATGATTTTGCAAAATCTACCAAAATATCTAGAATTCTACCAATCTTCCAAACGACTATTTTAGGTGGAACTCTACCAACTGTGGCAACCGTGGATAGAACTCCTTAGGGATTATACATGTGTTGGTTGTATTAAATCAAATCTCTTTAAAATTGATGAAAATACCTAAAACTTTCAAGCGACTATGAGATAACTACATCCCCTACGGAAGGAAGTTGGTTTGTTTAATTAATTTTTTTATTTTAAATCACTGATTTTTCATTATGTTAAATGTTTACCATTCACTTGGGTTAATGATGTGTGAAGTGTCGAAAATAATTTCTTAATTATTTAACAACAAAAAAAATCTCATGCTTTCGGTTCTAGTGATTCGAGTGTAGTGGCCGGTGGGTTGGTTGGCTAGTCGCCTGGCTGAAATTCTAACCGGCAAATTGGAAATAAGCCACCTATTAAAAAATCATAGCATTGCTTGTACATTTTAATCATGTTTTAAGTTGGAAATTATTTTTTTTTGTATTTTACTTTTTATTGTATTTTACTTTTTATTGTAGAATTTTTTTTCTTTGTTGCGTTTGCGTTGATAACACAAAATGTCATTGTCTTTGTTATGTTATTATTACTTTTATTCTCATTGTTGTTGTTGTTGATGTACTTGCAATTTGTATGATTATTACTCTATTGATGATAGAGTATCCACCACCAGCAATGTGAATAAAAAGCCCATTGATGGGTTTTTAGTAGTTTAGATGATATCGGGCTGTGTTTGCAATCGGGTGAAATTTAATTTACGCTACCGTTTTTCCATAAAATAACAAATTTTCAAAAAAAAGCCTTAAAAGGAGATCTATACAAAAATCACAAAAAATGTCCACTACAATTAGTATTTTAGTACTAATATTCAGTTTCAAGGTTAGGGGCAGTTTTCCGGCACCACAAATGGACTACCAACAAGTTACAGCCTTGCGTGAGTGGAATAACTAAATATATTGTTAACGGTTTATTTTCAATTCAATTAAAAACTACGAAAAACAATAAAAACTAAAAAAAAAGTTAAAAACTAGACAAAAATATTAAAAATCTGAATAATTTAATGTTTGTTAAATAATGCAATTTTAAAACTATGAAAAAAATATAAAAGTTTATAGTCTGCTGTGAGTGAATAACTACACAAAAAAAAAGTTAACTGTTTTACAGGAAGAATGAACTACCTCGTGCGAAAATTGAACTAAATTGTACTACACTTTTTGGGATTTTGACAAAATATAATAAAAAACAAGTAAGGAAAGTCTAAAGACGGGCGGGGCCGACTACATTATACCCTGCACCACTTGTAGATCCACATTTTCGATACCACATCTAATCCGTCAAATGTGTTGGTTGCTATATATAAACTTTATGTTCCCATATACAGATATTTAAATCTGACTCGATCTGGACAAAATTTGTTAGACTTATGTATACTTAAAATTTAAGTCGGCTAATGCCCTGGGGTGGAACAAAAAGTTAGTAAAAACAAGTATATACGGCCGTAAGTTCGGCCAGGCCGAAGCTTATGTACCCTCCACCATGGATTGCATAGAAACGTCTATTGAAGCCGTGGTATATATTAAACTTCAAAAGGGCCGATTAAATACGTATATAATTAAGTTTAAAGTTTCTATAGAAGTAAAATTTTGACAAAATAAAATGTTGACAACATTTTCTATAGAAGTAAAATTTTGACAAAATTTTCTATAGAAATAAAATTTTGACAAAATTTTGTATAGAAATAAAATTTTGACAAAATTTTCCATAGAAATAACATTTTGACAAAATTTTCTATAGAAATAACATTTCGACAATGTTTTCTATAAAAATTTTGGTAGAGTCGAGTGGCAACCATGATAATGAACCGATATGGACCAATTTTTGTGTGATTGGGGATCGGATATATATAACTATAGACCGATATGGACCAATTTTGGCATGGTTATTAGCGGCCTTATACTAACACCACGTTGCAAATTTCAAGCGGATCGGATGAATTTTGCTCCTCCAAGAGGCTCCGGAGATCAAATCTGGGGAAAGGTTTATATGGGGGCTATATATAATTATGGATCGATATGGACCAATTCTTGCGCGTTTGTTAGAGACCACATTCTAACACCATGTTCCAAAATTCAACCGGATCGTATGCATTTTACTCCTCCAAGAGGCTCCGGACGACAAATCTGGGGATCGATTTAAATGGGGGCTATATATAATTATGGACCGATATGGACCAATTCTTGCATGGTTGTTAGAGACCATATACTAACACCACGTACCAAATTTCAACCGAATCGGATGAATTTTGATCCTCTAAGAGGCTCCGGAGGTCAAATCTGGGGATCGGCTTATATGGGGGCTATATATAATTATGGACCGATGTGGACCAATTTTTACATGGTCATTAGAGACCATGTACCAAATTTCAGCCGGATCGGATGAAATTTGCCTCTCTTAGAGGCTCCACAAGCCAAATCGGGGGATCGCTTTATATGGGGGCTATATATAATTATGAACCCGTGTGGACAAATGTTTGCATGGTTGTTAGAGACCATATACTAACACTAGAGACTCCGCAAGCCAAATCGGGGGATCAGTTTATATGGGGGCTCTATATAAGTATGGACCGATGTGGACCAATTTTTAAATGGCCATTAGAGACCATGTACCAAATTTCAGCCGGATCGGATGAAATTTGCTTCTCTTAGAGGATCCGCAAGCCAAATTTGGGGGTCCGTTTATATGGGGGTGGAACGATATGGCCCATTTGTAATACCATCCGACCTACATCAAAAACAACTACTAGTGCCAAGTTTCAAGTCGATGGCTTGCTTCGTTCGGAAGTTAGCGTGATTTCAACAGACGGGCGGACGGACGGACATGCTCAGATCGACTCAGAATTTCACCATGACCCAGAATATATATACTTTATGGGTTCTTAGAGCAATATTTCGATGTGTTACAAACGGAATGACAAAGTTAATATACCCCCTCATATGGTGGAGGGTATAAAAATATTATCTAGCAACAAATAATTTTTATACCCTAAACCACATAGTGGTCAGGGTATAATAACTTTAATCTGTCAAAAAATGTGCCTACCAGAAATATTGATTTTAGACCCCATAAAATATATACCGATCGACTCAGAATCAGAATCTGTCTGTCCATGTATTTGTTGTTCACAATTATTAACCGATTTTGATGAAATTTGGTACAGGGTGTTTTTTGGGTACAGGTTAAGTTAGGTTAGGTTAGGTGGCAGCCCGATGAATCAGGCTCACTTAGACTATTCAGTCCATTGTGATACCACATTGGTGAACTTCTCTCTTATCACTGAGTGCTGCCATGTTAAGCTCAATGACAAGGGGCCTCCTTTTTATTGCCGAGTTCGAACGGCGTTCCACACTGCAGTGAAACCACTTAGAGAAGCTTTGAAACCCTCAGAAATGTAACCGGCATTACTGAGGTGTGATAATCCACCGCTGAAAAGCTTTTTGGTGTTCGGTCGAAGCAGGAATCGAACCAACGACCTTGTGTATGCAAGGCGGGTATGCTAACCATTGCACCACGGTGGGTACAAGGACAAACGCTATTGAATTTGGAAGAAATCGGATCAAATTTAGATACAGCTCCCATATATATGTATAGCTCGATTTCGACAAATGGGGTTACGTTGCCATAGCCATACATGTAGCTTGTACATAAATATATTGGCCAAATAAATAATTTGCACAAATTTGGATTTATTACCTAAACTAATTGAGGGATATCCTCTTTTTTTTTAATAATGGAAGCAATATTAGTGGCATACAATGGTAAAGTTTAACAATCGTGAATTCAAAATATTGCAAGAACAGATGCAATACAAATTAAAATCATTGAAGTTACAGAAAGTGCTAGAACTCACCGATGCCCAAAGACCCTGCTCACTTGCCACATTTGATTTTCTCCGATGAGGGCCATTCGGGTTTACTTGCCAAAAAAGTCAGATGAAAATGTTCTCCTTTGAATTGCCGTAACGGCCGATGGTCTCTCTCCGTTCATAGAGATGGACCGTGGGGGTAAACTAAATGCGAAATTTTATCAACAAAATGACCTAAAGGCAAAGATTTTATTTTAGAAGTTTATTTCAGTATTTGCAATATTATATATTATGATCTCTCCTATTAGCGACAATTTTTTTGGCTGAATAAATAACCCTTAAATTGTAAATTTAAAATTTTGTAAAAATTTTATATCTATAGAAAAATTTTTTCAAAATCTTATTCTTATAGAAAATTTTGTCAAAATATTTTGTCAAAATTTTATTTCTATAAAAAATTTGCTCAAAATTTTATTTCTATAGAAAATTTTGTCAAAAATTTTACTTTTGTTAAAATTTTATTTCTATAGAAAATTATGTCAAAATTTGAATTCTATAGAAAATTATATCAAAATTTTATTTCTATAGAAAATATTGCCAAAATCTTATGTCTATACAAAATTTTGTCATAATCTTATTTCTATAGAAAATTTAGTTAAAATTTTATTTCTGTAGAAAATTTTGTCAAAATTTTATTTCTATAAAAAAAAATTTGTAAAAAATTTATTTTGATTTTATTTCTAGAGAAAATTTTGTCAAAATCTTATTTTTATAGAAAATTTTGTCAAAATTTTGTTTTTATAGAATATTTTGCCAGAAAATTTTGTCAAAATTTTATTTCTATAGAAAATTTTGTCAAAATCTTATTTCTACAGAAAATTTTTTCAAAAAAATTTTTTTTTTATAGAATATTTTGTAAAAATTTATTTCTGTAGAAAATTTTGTCAAAATTTTATTTCTATAAAAAATTTTGTCAGAAATTTATTTTGATTTTATTTCTATAGAAAATTTTGTCAAAATTTTATTTTAATAGAAAATTTTGTCAAAATTTTATTTCTATAGAAAATCAAGATTTTATTTTAATAGAAAATTTTGTCGAATTGTTATTTCTATGGGGAATTTTGTCAATTTTTTTTTATTTCTATAGTAAATTTTGTCAAAATCTTAGTTGTACAGTAATTTTTGTCAAAATTATATGTTAATAATTTTATTAATTTTATTTTAATAAAAAATGTTGTCAAAATTTTATTCCTATAGAAAATTTTGTCAAAATCTTATTTCTATAGAAAATTTTGTCAAAATTTTATTTTTATATTCTATATTTTGTCAAAATTTTATTCCTGTAGAAAATTTTGTCAAAATTTTATTTCTATGAAAAATTTTGTCAAAATATTATTTCTATGGAAAATTTTGTCAATTTTTTTATTTCTATAGAAAATCTTGTCAAAATTTTTTTTCTATAGTAATTTTTGTCAAAATTTTATTTTAATAGAAAATTTTATTTTAATAGAAAATTTTATTTTAATAGAAAATTTTGTCAAAATCTTATTCCTATAGAAAATTTTGTCAAGATTTTATTTTAATAGAATATTTTATCAAAATTTTATTTTAATAGAAAATTTTGTCAACATTTTATTTCTATAGAAAATGTTTTCAATATTTTATTATAAAAACACTAGCGGCTTCTTGTGGGTTTGTTTTCCTCTTATTTTTCAAATAATGCTCAATATTAGTAGATAAAATACAAAATAAAAGATCTAGAGCCTAATTTACTTCTTGCCAGTGGTGGCGTGGGCAGCTTTAGCGGCTGCTTCATCTACCTTGGTATGCATATTATTGAGCTTTTGCTTCTTGTTGGCAGCCAACATTTTGCTGCGTTGCTTCTCAGCCTTCTTCTTGTGAATGTATTCCATGAGGACACGTTTGTTCTTGAATGCATTACCCTTGCACTTAATGTACCAGTCATGGTACAAGTGACGATCGATTTTCTTGCTATCGCGGTATTTCTTCAGCAAACGTCTGGGGACACGTTGACGTTGCATCCACAAGAATTTGATGGGCATACGGGCATCGACTGTACCCTTACACTTACCAAAACCACAGTGACGGCCCTTGCGACGAGCTTCAGTGTTTTTGCGTACACGATATTCGGAGTGTACAACAACAGGGTTCTTGATGATCCAACCATCCTTGATCAATTTGCGGATGTTTTGGCGGTAATTGGTGTGTGTGTTTCAGAAATTTCATTGGGATCTAACCAGACCTTCTTCCTGTCGCATCGCATTATAGAGACTACAAGCCTCTGTTGAAGTTTAAGCGAACTCATGCTGTCGACCTGTAATCATCGCTTTTCAGAAAGAAAAATATAGAAAATTTTGTCAACATTTTATTTTATTTTGTTTTGTCAAAATTTTATGTCTATAGGAAATTTCGCCAAAATTTTTTTTCTATAGTAAATTTTGTCAAAAATTTTATTTCTGTAGAAAATTTTGTCAAAATTTTATTTCTATTGTAAATTTTTTCAAAATTTTATTGCTATAGAAAAGTTTGTCAAAATTTTATATCTATAGTAAATTTTGTCAAAATCTGATTTCTATAGTAAATTTTGTCAAAATTTTATTTCTATAGAAAATTTTGTCAACATTTTATTTCTATAGGAAATTTTGTCAAAATTTTATTTCTATAGTAAAATTTGTCAAAATTTTATTTCTATAGAAAACTTTGTCAAAATTATATTTCTATAGTAAATTTTGTCAAAATTTTATTTCTATAGAAAATTTTGTCAACATTTTATTTCTATAGGAAATTTTGTCAAATTTTTTTTTTCTATAGTAAAATTTGTTAAAATCTGATTTCTATAGTAAATTTTGTCAAAATTTTATTTCTATAGAAAATTTTGTCAAAATTTTATTTCTAAGAAAATTATGTCAAAATTAAATTTTTATAGAAAATATTGTAAAAATTGTATTACTGTAGAAAATTTTGTCAAAATTTTATTGCTATATAAATTTTGTCAACATTTTACTTCCATAGAAAATTTTGTTAAAATTTTATTTCTATAGAAAATTTTGTAAAAATTTGTATTTCTGTAGAAAATTTTGTCAAAATTTTATTTCTATAGAAAATTTTCTCAAAATTTTATTACTTTACTTCCATAGAAAATTTTGTTAACATTTTATGTCTATAGAAAATTTTGTAAAAATTTTATTTTTATAGAAAATTGTGTCTATCTTAGTTCTATAGTACATTTTGTCAAAATTTCATTTCTGTAGAAAATTTTGTCAAAATGTTATTTCTATGGATTTTTTTTTCAAAAGTTCACTTCTATGGAATATTTTGTCAAAATTGTATTGCTATGCAATTTTTTAATTTTATCTTTATAGAAAATTTTGTTAACATTTTATTTCTGTAGAAAATTTAAGTACCTCTTAATTGGATTCGCAAAATCTACCAAAACATTAAATACCAAATAGTACAAAAACTAACACTTTTGACAAAGATACCATGTGTCTATATCGCCGAATTCTGGGTGTTACGTATATATGTACTAACCTAGCAAAAAATTTGGGTTCTAAAGTTAAAAGCACTTTCAAAAATGGCCTCCCAAAGATGTTTTTTATTTTAACTACACAGGAAGTTATTTTATTTCAATTTGTTATAACTCGCATTTTTCATATGTTTAATGGATAATTTTATCGTTTTTTTTTTTGTCTCAAATAATTGAAAAAAAAAGAATAAGAGTAAATAAAATAGTACAAATTTTTGTCGAAAAAAATGCTAAATTCATTCTAGAAAAATTAGAAATATTTGATGTCAAATGTTTCAGACAAGCGTTAAAGTGCATTAAAAATCATAAAAAATTATAAAATTTATTTATTTTTATTTATAACACTGATTTAGGATCACACCTAAATAAGTGATGCAAATTCAGTGCAACTGCTGTTGAAGTGGTGGACATTCGTCCTATGACAAGCCCCTGTTAAATTCATTGCTTCTGTGCCAATTTTGCACCACTTCCGGATCCGACAAGGATATTTTCACTACTTTTTTGGCGAACATTTTTTTGCTGGGAACTAATAGGGTAAAAATGATATAGCAATTATCGAAATAATGCTAAGCTTTACAATGGATATACCAACAAACAATGTGCAACTGAGTATGACGTTTGTGTCTTAAATCTTTTGTTTCGCTCATCTTGCGTGAGGAACACATTATTTTCGATGAACTCTTCCAGATTTATCTGTATTGGAGGTGCTTATGAATTGCTTTTTTGTTCAGTTAGTGCAATTTACAAATCATCTAATTGCTCATTTGATTAGTATTTATTTTTATGAAATGCTAACGAACTTTACATCACAAAATCGTGTTTTAATTCTATTACGGTATATTTTCATTTCTGAAATTGCATGTACAATGTAGGCATATAATAATTATTTTCACACGTTTTTTTGTCAATACTATGTATAGATCAAAAATGTTAGGTAATTAAAATGCACGTTGCTAATCTATTGATCCGAAGTATGTCCCGTCAGCATGGCTGCAACAAAGACCTCTTTTGAAGGCCTCCAGAAAATTTATTTTTAAAAGACTTTTACAAGGTTAAACTTAATTTTTATTTTACAATTATCAAAGTATGCGCATAGTTTTAGTTATACTTATTAAATTATGTTTCGTTATACACTGATAAAATATAATTTCTTCTCCTCTTTTTCTAGCCGAGGGTACGTCTGGTTGCAAAAACGATGAAAACATTAATGAGTGCATACGTAGTGCCCTCCAAGAGATGATAAAGCGTAGCAAGGGCGGTGTGCCCGAGTTGAATATACCACCCATAGATCCTTTCGTGCAGGATAAAATAACCATGCAATTTGAAAATAATTTCATTCAAGGCAGAGTCACTGGGCGTAATATAAGAGCCGTGGGTATTTCAAAGGCTATCGTGGAGAAAGTTGATTTCAAAAAGGATGGGAACACCATAACATTCAACACCGTGAACCGTTTACCCAAACTTCGGGTGGATGGTCAATATAAGTCTGATGTAGTTTTCAATAATAATAAATTGTCAGCAAAAGGATCGTTCAATGCAACAATGTGTAAGTGTTTTGTACTATAAAAAATCATAAAAAATCTTAAAAAACTTAAAAAAAAAAAAAAACAAAAAAATTCTAAAGTAATTTTAATTCAATGGTGATGGAAGCCGAAAATGTTTTTAATCAAAATATTAATTGATACAATCAATTTTTATTGAAATAATAGAAAGCTAAACAGAAAACATTTTCACGAAAATTTTTCTAATTAAAGTTTTAATTGAGTTTTAAAAAATATTCAATTAAAACTTTTCTTGATTCAACAAATTTTTTAATTGAAACAAAAACCAATTAAAATAATTGATTATTTATGTTTTTAATTAAAATATTAATTATCCCAATAAATATGTTAATTAAATAAAAATATATATTTTAATTACAAATATAACTGAAAATATTCATGGTTATAAATAAAAACAAAAATATTTACATCAAATAGAAATTAAATTTTAAAAAATTTTAATTTAAATCAATAAAATATAAATAAAAATTTAGTTGAATCACAATTTAAAAAATGATTGATACAAATAGTTTTTAATTGGTAAAAATGAAATAAAAATAGAGTTAAATTTCAATTAAATTAAAATGATTTATATATTTTCTTATAGAAAAAAAATTTTGAAATTTTTTTTTTTTTTTTGACAATATTTTCTATAGAAATAAAATTTTGACAAAATTGTCTATAGAAATAAAATGTTGACAACATTTTCTATAAAGATATAAAATTTTGACAAAATTTTCTATAGAAATAAAATTTTGACAAAATTGTCTATAGAAATAAAATTTTGACAAAATTTTCTATGGAAATAAAATGAATTGAATCACAATTTAAAAATGATTGATACAACTGATACGAATAATTTTTAATTTAAAGCAGTAAAAATTAAATATTAATTGAGTTAAATTTCAATTAAATTAAATTGATTTATATTTTTTATATAGAAATAAAATTTTGACAATATTTTCTATAAAGATATAAAATTTTAACAAAATTTTCTATACAGAAATGAAATTTTGACAAAATTGTCTATAGAAATAAAATTTTGACAAAACTGTTTAAAGAAATAAAATTTTGACTAAATTGTCTATAGAAATAAAATTTTGACAAAATTTTCTATAGAAATAAAATTTTTACAAAATTTTCTATAGAAATGAAATTTTGACAAAATTTTCTATGGAAATAAAACTTTTACAAAATTTTCCATAGAAATAAAATTTTGACAAAATTGTCTATAGAAATGAAATTTTGACAAAATTTTCTATGGAAATAAAATTTTGACAAAATTTTCCATAGAAATAAAATTTTGACAAAATTTTCAATAGAAATAAAATTTTGACAAAATTTTCCATAGAAATAAAAATTTGACAAAAATGTTGACAAAATTATCTATAAAAGTAAAATTTTGACAAAATTTTCTATGGAAATAAAATGAGTTGAATCACAATTAAAAAATGATTGACACAAATGATACGAATATTTTTTAATTTACAGCAGTAAAAATGAAATATAAATTGAGTTAAATTTCAATTAAATTGATTTATATTTTTTATATAGAAATAAAATGTTGACAATATTTTCTATAAATATTACAATTTTAACAACATTTTCTATACAGAAATGAAATTTTGACAAAATTTTCTATAGAAATAAAATTTTGACAAAATTGTCTATAAAAGTAAAATTTTTACAAAATTTTCTATGGAAATAAAATGAGTTGAATCACAATTAAAAAATGATTGATACAAATGATACGAATAATTTTTAATTTACAGCAGTAAAAATGAAATATAAATTGAGTTAAATTTCAATTAAATTAAATTAATTTATATTTTTTATATAGAAATAAAATTTGGATAATATTTTCTATAAAGATATACAATTTTAAAACATTTTCTATACAGAAATGAAGTTTTGACAAAATTTTCTATAGAAATAAAATTTTGACAAAATTGTCTATAGAAATAAAATTTTGACAAAATTTTCTGTGGAAATAAAATGAGTTGAATCACAATTAAAAAAATGATTGATACAAATGATACGCATAATTTTTAATTTAAAGCAGTAAAAATGAAGTATAAATTGAGTTAAATTTCAATAAAATTAAATTGATTTATATTTTTTATATAGAAATAAAATTTTGACAATATTTTCTATAAAGATATACAATTTTAACAAAATTTTCTATACAGAAATGGAATTTTGACAAAAAGAATTATGACAAAATTTTCTATAGAAATAAAATTTTTACAAAATTTTTCATAGAAATAAAATTTTGCAAAATTTTTCATAGAAATAAAATTTTGCAAAATTTTCTTTAGCAATAAAATTTTAAAAAATTTTCCAAAGAAATAAAATTTTGACAAAATTTTCTGTAGAATTCATTAGAATTGATAAATATTCATATAATTTTTTTTTACAAAATTTTCTATAAATTTTTTTTGACAAAATTTTCTATAGAAATAATTTTTTTTTGTGTAATAGTGACTCTTAAAAGCTAAATTTTCAAAATTACTAACTATTGATAATATTTCCTTTAAGAAGTCTCCCAATAATGTCAGAATCTTTTTTCATTTTCCCTTTTTTGCAGCTGATATCGAGGCCATAATAGAAAGTGAAGGTGAACTCTACGAACGGGATGGCCGTACTTATGTTCGTGTCACCAAGTTCAATATTGATCCTACCATAGGTAATATGCGTGTCTCTGCTACTGGCTTATTGCCCGACAAAACTTTGAGTAAATATCCCCGAACTTATCTTCTTATGTAAATCCAAAAAGATTAACAAATTCCTATCCGATCTTTTTTAGATGATGCCCTTGTTGATTTTGCCAATCAAAATTGGCGTCAAGCTTATAAATCTGTTATTCCTGAAACTCGTGTGACTTGGGAACCACTTATCCTGAAATATATTAATGAATTTTTTGATCATTTGCCTTTCGATTTATTGTATCTGGAGGCATAGTTAGATTATCTTAGTAATTTAATAAATTTTTTGTTTATAAAGAATTTTTAGTAATAGATCAATTTTAGTTATTTAATTTTATTCAATTAATTGGTTTAAATAAAATGTGTTTGTTTATAAAATGTTAACAATCATTTCGTCATTCACTTTTATAACATACACCAGTATAAGTTTTGATAAAATTTTCTATAGAAATCTAAATTTTGACAAAATTTTCTATAGAAATAAAAGTTTGACAAAATTTTATATAGAAATCAAACGTTTTAAAAAATTATCTATAGAAATCAAAATTTTAAAAAACGTATACGTATAGATTTAAATATAAATACGTATAGATTTAAATATAAGTGGTTTCACTGCAATGTGGAACGCCGTTCGGACTCGGCTATAAAAAGGAGGTCCCTTGTCATTGAGCTTAACATGGAATCAGGCAGCACTCAGTGATAAGAGAGAAGTTCACCAATGTGGTCTAAGTGAGCCTGATACATCGGGCTGCCACCTAACCTAACCTATGGGCGTTTCAAGATGATCGCCTTTTTTTGGGAGAAACTGGACATGTCGCAATCGTACTGCTAGAACTGTAAATTCTGTATGGTACACAGCCATTTGTTTGCCAGTTCTCCTCAAGACATCGATGAACACTCAACACATCGATTTCATGGGTCATGCGCCGTAAAGTCCAGACTGTTGTACCGAATGTCTTAATGTCTTAATAGTTTTAATCCCGTACGTAAAAAATAATATGAGAGGTCAACGTTTTTCGACACCTGGAGAAGCAGTTGATGCTTTCAGAATGCATGTTATGGAAATACCTCAATCAGAGCGGAGAGGAAAATTGTTTTCCAATCCCCAGCAAAAAAAAAGCGTAGCCAAAAAAGTAGTGAAAGTGTCCTTTTTGGATCCGGAAGTAGTGCAAAATTGGCGCAGAAACGATGAATTTAACATGAGCTTGTCATAGAACGGATGTCGACCATATCAACAGCCGTGGCACTGAATTTGCGTCACTTCTTAAGGTGTGGTCCGAATTCAATGTTTTCGATGGGAATTATAAAGTTGTGTGATATTTTGCCAAATAAATAATTTTTATAATTTTTTATGATCTTTAATGCATTTAATAACGCTTGTATAAAAGCTTTGACCTCAAATATTTTCAAAAATTTGCAATTTTTCTAGAATGGATTTCGAATCTTTTTCGACAAAATTTAAATAATTTGTACCATTTTATTAATTCTTACTCTCTTCTTTATTTAATTTAAAATTAAATAAAATCTTTTTTATTTAATTTAAAATTTTAATTTAAAAATTTGGAAAAAAGCGAGTTTTGAAAAGATGGAATCAAAAGAACTTCCTGTGTAGTTAAAATAAAGAACATATTTGGGCGGCCATTTTTGGAAGTGCTTTTAAAATTGTGCCTTTGGAATAACTTCTATTTTTTTGCTGGGTCTTGATATAAAAAAGACAATCTTATTTGCAATTTTATACATATATATGTTTGTTAAGGAGGAAACGAGTTATATTTAACAATTCGGAATTGTATCTACTTGTGTTGAAATCTTTCAAAACGTTTCTAAATAAATAATTAATATCTTCAGATGCATTTGTACCTGACATGCATCGCTTAATTAAGTACATACCCACTAAACAGCAACAATTCTTTTTTACAATCAATGAATACACTAATCGACAAAACAAAAACATAAGTTTGCGACTGGACATAAGAATTAACCACCTAAGAAAAAAAAATATTTTTTTTTTTGGAAAAAGGTCCTGAGTTGATTTGATCCACCCAATATAAATTTCGTATGATTTCCACAAATAAGACCATTTTAATGAGATTTATCTAGTGATCTTACACAGAAAAAAAAATTTCACGAACATTTTTCCTCTTAAAGTCTTAATGAAGTTTTAAAAAATATTCAATTAAAAATTTAATTGTTTCAACAGATTTTTTAATTGAAACCAAATTCAATCACAAAAATTAAAGGGTGATACAGTCAAAATTTGGTCAAGGGAAAACGCGTGTAAATCGGTGAAATCGTTTATTTAAAAAATCAAATTAAATTTCTTTTTCAAGTTCAATTAGTATAAAATTCAGGAAAATATTCAGTTAGGCTTTCGCTTTTCCAAATCCGAATTGTCGGGCCTCACGCTTGACCCATGCCATCAGATTTTGTACAGCCACCTTGTCCACCTTCTTCGCCGCAGAAAGCCAGTTTGCCTTGAACTGCTGCTCGTCCTTAGCAGTTTTTTTGGTCTTCTTTAGGTTCCGCTTGACAATAGCCCAGTATTTCTCAATTGGGCGGAGCTCTGGCGTGTTGGGAAGGTTCTTGTCCTTGGGAACCACCTGCACGTTGTTGGCGGCATACCACTCCATGGCCTTTTTACCGTAATGGCAAGATGCCAAATCCGGCCAAAACAGTACGGAACAACCGTGTTTCTTCAGGAAAGGCAGCAGGCGTTTATTCAAACACTATTTCACGTAAATTTCTTGGTTGACAGTCCCGGAAGCTATGAAAATGCTGCTTTTCAAGCCACAGGTACAGATGGCTTGCTAAACCAGATATTTCTTTGCGAACTTTGACAGTTTTATGTGCTTGAAAATATCTGCTACCTTTCCCCTTCCTTTTGCCGTATAAAACTCCTGTTCCGGAAGCTGCTTATAGTCGGCTTTGACGTAGGTTTCGTCGTCCATTACCACGCAGTCAAACTTCGTCAGCATCGTCGTGTACAGCCTCCGGGATCGCGCTTTGGCCGTCGTATTTTGTTTATCATCGCGATTTGGAGTCACTACCTTCTTGTAAGTCGATAGTTCAGCTCGTTTTTTGGTTCTATGCACGGTTGTAGACGATACACCCAGCTTATTTGCGGCATCTCGGAGAGAGAGGTTAGGGTTTCGCTTGAAACTACCGGCAACTCTCTTTGTCGTCTCAGCGGCTTCGATTTCCCCCCGATCCAGACTTCCTGGCTGTCGACAAACGTTCCCCAAACACTTTAATTACATTTGTAACGGTTGATTTGGCAACTTTTAGCGATTTTGCCAGCTTTGCGTGCGAGTAGCTCGGATTTTCTGTTTTAAAAGACATTTCAATTAAAAATTAATTGGATCAATTAATTTCGTGATTGAAGACAAAAAAAATATATTTTTTTATGTGTATTACAATTTGGCAGAAGACACTTTTCAGTGAGACCTTTTGAGATATTGTTGCTATAAAAATAAATATAGTATAGTAGGGCGCTAATGTATATAGTTATTATATAGTAGTAAAAAAATTATTTGCTGATTTGAAATATTGTTTCGTCTTGTGATATAAACTCACTGGTTTGTAAACTTGTGTTAATGCCTTTTGTAAAACTACATATATGTTTGCAATTGCTTCAAGTCAATCATTTCATCGGTATTGCTTGTTTATGTTTTTATTTATTGGTTAGACCTCAGTGAAGCTTTAGTTTGAAACGAGTTGTGTGTTGAAGCAGTTAGAAGATTTCGAATACATTCGCGGTGTCCAAAAAAAAAAAAAAATGCAAATATATATTTTTGTTTTATTTTTATTTTGTTGTCTATGGTTGTCAACTTTATCGCAAACAGTAACAACACCAAAGGATGTTCTTATACACTCAGATATAATAATAAAATTACGTGAGTTATATGAGGATTCGATAAATGAAGGGTGTTTGTGTATTAAGTCTTTTGATTAATTGTAAATGATATCGAGATACGTTTGGTAATTGGATAATAAAAAACCGATATCATTAAAAGAAATTAATGTTACTTTCAAACCTGGCTCCAAACAAATTCAACTAGAATTCAAACAACACAAAAATTATGTTTATAAAATATAAATATAATTCAAATCAATTAACAATTTTAATATAATTTAATTTGATATAATATAATTCAAATTCAAGAGAAACTTATATCTATGTCTAGTTAAAATTCAATGAAAGCAATTCTATATATATATAAAATTCAATCTATGTTTGTTTATTTGTTTGTTTGTTTGTTTGTATGTTCCGAGTTGGCTCCGAAACGGCTGAACCGATTTACTTGAAACTTTCAGAGATCGTAGAGGGCGTTCATGTGGTGAAAATAGGGTACCTCATTTTTTGACACCTGGTCGCGGAGGGGGACCTCCCCTTTGTCGTACTTTTTGAAAATTGGACCAAAGTTGACCGATTTGCTTGAAATTTTCATTTAAGATTGGGGTTGGCATCTAGACAAAGATCCGCTAATTTTTATTTCGATATTTGGTGGCGGAGGGGGGCCTCCCCTACGTTCGACTTTTTGTTAAAGTACAGTGAAAAAACTAAAATTCTCTAAATTATCTGAGATTTACAGAGAGCATGTGGTGAGGTTTTGGAATTAATATGGGGTACCCGATGTTTTCATATGTGGATGGGGAAGGGGACCTCCCCCTTGCCCTACTTTTTGAAACTTGGAACAAAATTATGCGATTTGCTTGAAACTTTCATTGAATGTTGGGGTTGGCATCTAGACAAAAATCCGCTACATTATTTTTCGATATTTGTTCGGGGAAGGGGACCACCCCTTTGCCCGATTTTTTTTTTTTGAAAGTACAAACAAAACTAAACTCCCCCCACTGAAATTTTACGGAAAAAATGGGTTATGAAATTTATATCAGGTTCTTAATTTTTTAATAAAAATAAAAGGGCATAGGGAGACAATTAAACTTTTACCGAGTTACTTGAAAGTTACAGAGGACTGGGGAGAGGTTACGATATTAATAATTGAAACCTGATTTTGTGATATTTGGACGGAAGAGAGACCGCCCTTTTAGGCTTATAATTTGCTTGACATTTTCTGGGACGTTTACAAAAGATACGCTACATCACTTTTCGATATTTAGTCGGGGAGGAGGTTCTCCTCTACAACTGCAAAAAAAAAAACAACAATTCTTAAGTTTTCTTGAAATTTACATAGGCAGTGGGGGAAGTTTATGAACGAAGAGGCAACCTTCCTTGCCCCACACTTGAAGGAAAAATTCAAGAATTTTCAGGGAAGGTTAGGGGTGCTATTCACTACGGTGTTTGTCGATATTGTATCGGGGAAAGTGACGTCCCTTTAAAATAATAGAGCAAAATTTAAACATCACCGATCTACTTGAAATTTACAGGGAACGTGGGAGGAGGTGATTAAATTTATACATGATTTTTAAATTAGTATATGATTTTTCGATATCTGGTTGGGGAAGGGGAAAATTGAAATAAACTTTGTCGATTTACTTCGATAGAAATTATAGGGACCATTGAGTAGTTGCGAAATTAATATAGGGTACGTGATAGTCCGATATCAGGTCGGAGTGGAGCGAAGGTGGGGAGAGCGTTCCCTTTTGTCCGTTTTTTTTTTTCTTAAATTGAAAGTAGAGGGTTGTCCGTAAATGGGAACTCGGTACATAATTTTATGATTTTTGCACAGGCTTCTGCCAGACTTCTTTTTAGTAAAGAACTTAAATTTACATGAAATTGGCAGCCAACGTAGAGGGTGCATCATTTTCCAACATTTTAGCAAATGTTAATGTGCTAAAATTTTTTACTATTTTTGCTTTTTCCGATTTATTGGATTGGAAACAGTAATTCTTTGTATGTTATTATAATATAGTGCTTAATGCTT
Source organism: Haematobia irritans (assembly GCF_050003625.1). Taxonomy (NCBI): domain Eukaryota; kingdom Metazoa; phylum Arthropoda; class Insecta; order Diptera; family Muscidae; genus Haematobia; species Haematobia irritans. The sequence goes on from NC_134398.1 coordinate 27,840,582, forward strand.
GCTTATGTTGAGGAGAAGGATACCTTTCCTTGACAAACCACACTTAAAATTCACAAGAAATATAGAAGAAGGTACACCCTCTCCCGCCGTATTTGTACCTATAAACGAAAAATCAAGTAGTCCGATTTGTTTAAAAGAATTCAAATCTTTTCGAATTTGTTTTTAGCACGAAGGATATAGTTGACTAAGTTAATGCAAAATATTCCTTCAAATACGCTTCGGAAGGCGCAGCGAAGCGGGCCGGGTTACGCTAGTAATAAATATAAAACACAGAAATTTGCTTTTTCCTTTAAGCTAATAAATAACAAGAAAGTGTTGTTAAAAGAATTTATCCTAATCCCAGCAAAAAACAAGTATATACAGCAATAAGTTCGGCCGGGCCGAATCTTAAATACCCACCACCATGAACCAAATATTAGAGTTTCCTTTGAAATTTCAGGAGGGCTTGAGGACACTTCCTGAAGATAAATTTAAAGATTTCACCTATGAGGACTATATCAGATTCTGGATTTATAAGAACCATTTTTGTTTGAGTTTTAGAGGAATCATTAACATCTCTTGTAAGTGTGCAAGAAAATTATAAAATAACGTCTTGCTTTGAAATCTTAAATCTATAGATTTTCACCCGAGAAGTAAAATCTGGAAATTTTATATTGAGTTTCAAGCAATTTTTTATGATACCCTCAAGAAGTGAAGTCGGTCTATATGGAGGCATTACCAAAAGGACCGATAAAAACTTAATCCGATACATGTTTTTGTGAGCCTAAAATACGAGAATATTTACAATTTCAGGCAAATCAGATAAAAACTACGATTTCTAGAAACCCAAGGAGTAAAATCGGGAGATCGTTCTTATGGGGGCTATACTAAAATATAGATCGATACTAACCGTTTTCGGCACACCACTTTATGGCCCCAAAATACCTCTAGATTTCCAATTTCAGGCAAATTGGATAAAAACTTCGGATTCTAGAAGCCCAAGAAGTAAAATCGGGATATCGGTCTATATGGGGGCTATACCAAAACATGGACCGATTCTAACCATTTGTGGCACACCTCTTTATGGTCCTAAAATACCTATAAATTTCCAATTTCAGACAAATTGTATATAAACTACGGATTCTATAAACCCAAGATGTAAAATCGGGAGATCGGTCTCTATGGGGGCTATACCAAAACATGGAACGATACGGACCATTTTCGACACACCTTTTGATGGTCCTCATGTACCTCTAGATTTTCAATTTCAGGCAAATTGGATAAAAACTACGGTTTCTATAAGCCCAAGACCCCAAATCGGGAGATCGGTTTATATGGGGACCATACCAAAACATGGATCGACGTTCACCATTTTTGGCATACCTCTTTGCGGTTCTAAAGTACCTCTCGATTTCCAATTTCAGGTAAATTGAATAAAAACTGCGGTTTCTATAAGCCCAAGAAGTAATATCGGGAGATCGGTCTATATGGGGGCTATACCAAAATATGGGCCGATACTCACAATTTTTGGCACACGTACTTGTGGTCCAACAATACCTCTAGATTTCCAATTTCAGGTAAATTGAATAAAAACTGCGGTTTCTATAAGCCCAAGAAATAAAATCGGGAGATCGGTTTATATGGGGACTATACCAAAACATGGACCGATACTCACCATTTTTGGCACACCTCTTTATGGCCATAAAATATCTCTAGATTTAAAATTTCAGGCAAATTGGATAAAAACTACGATTTCTATAAGCCCAAGAAACCAAATCGGGAGGTCGATTTATATGGGGACTATATCAAAACCTGGACCGATATAGCCCATCTTCGAACTTGACGTGCCAGCAGACAAAAGATGAGTTTGTGCAAAATCAAGAATATATATACTTTATATAGTCGGAAATCGATATTTCGATGTGTTACGAACGGAATGACAAACTTATTATACCCCCGTCACCATTCTATGGTGGTGGGTATAAAAAACACATCGAAATATTGCTCTAAGACCCCATAAAGTAAATAATATATAAATTGTCTATAGAAATAAAATTTGGGCAAAATTTTCTATAGAAATAAAATTTTGACAAAATTTTCTATAGAAATAAAATTTTGACAAAATTTTCTATAGAACTAAAATTTTGACAAAATTTTCTATAGAAATAAAATTTTGACAAAGTTTTCTTTAGAAATAAAATTTTGACAAAATTTTCTTTAGAAATAAAATTTTGACAACATTTTCTATAGAAATAAAATTTTGATAAAATTTTGAGAAAATTTTCTATAGAAATAAAATTTGGACATAATTTTATATAGAAATAAATTTTTGACAAAATTTTCTATAGAAATAAAATTCGGGCAAAATTTTCTATAGAAATAAAATTTTTGTTTTGTTTGTTATTGTTGGTTTCTCTTCAATCATTATTGTTGTTTTTGATCTCAGCTTAAAACCATGCATTGACTAAATTACAAGTGTAAAAAAGTATGCTTGTCAAATTTATTTGGGTAAAGCCCTATAGACTGCAAGATGGTTGGATGTACAGCTGCTTCGGAATTTCGACAAAATTTTCTATAGAAATAAAGTTTTGACAAAATTTTCTATAGAAATAAAATTTTGACAAAATTTTCCATAGAAATAAAATTTTGACAAAATTTTATATAGAAATAAAATTTTAACAAAATATTCTATATAAATAAAACTTGGACAAAATTTTCTATAGAAATAAAATTTTGACAAAATTTTCTATAGAAATAAAATTTTGACAAAATTTTATATAGAAATAAAATTTTAACAAAATATTCTATATAAATAAAACTTGGACAAAATTTTCTATAGAAATAAAATTTTGACAAAATCTTCTATAGAAATAAAATTTGGACTAAATTTCCTATAGAAAAAAAATATTGTGACAAAAGAGATGCTATTGTTTGGCAGTTTTTTGGTAAAATGTTCCCTCAATTTTGGTAGACTATTTTTGTCGTGGCAACCGTGGTAATATCCCATTCTAGTAGCATGTTTCTTTAAATGTAATTCCTTAATGTGGATTTTTAAACTAGAGTTTTGTGTGTACGTCAACAGCATAAAACTTTACCTACCGTAGTTGAGAGAAACTCGTATAAACTATAACAATGTACGAGTATGCTCCATTCGACTCATCTGCATTGCTATTGTTTTATGAATTCTTTTGCAAATTTTTTTGCTACCCTAATAAAAAAAAAACACAAAAATTAACATCTTCCGAAATTTTTGCTAAACAACTTATTGTACTAACTTGCATATAGTAAAACTAGATATTGGTCTCTTTTTGTTGAATCTTTTGAACATTCGTAAATATATGCTTCCGTTTAATAATGAACGAAGAAGTAGTTTTAAAATTCAGACGCCCAACAAACTTGGTTGAAAACGGTTGTACGGTTTTGAAGAAAAATATTTTAAAAGCAATTAAAAAAATGTTAAAACAAGCTTATCCCTTAATAGTAGCGTTAATACTTGCGAATTTAATAAGTATTTCAGTGGCAATGCGAAATACAACAGAATATTCCCAATATATCATAAAATTACGTGAGTGATCTATAAAAATTAAATAAACGATTATAAAATTACATTTTATAATTATATATATGGAATTAATTATGGGGCCAGTGACAGTAGGCTTTGTGTTCTTTAAAGCTAAGTGTGTAGTAAACTTTGCATTCGAAACGAAACAAGTGGAATGGGAACACAAAAAAAAGACAAAAACAATATAAACTGTCATTTATATAAATACCAGTTTGTTTCTTAAGTCTTTTGTTTTGAATGGAGTTTTTCGGCATAGGTTTTTTTCATACTGCCTTTATAACTCAGGTGATATGCTTGAGCAGTATTAATGTCTACAATGTTATGAAAATTGCATTTGTGAGGAATTGCAAGACATTCAACATTTTTAATAAATTTAATAATAGTATCACGATTATATCTAAAATGGTCTATGCATTAATTAGCTTCAGCTACATTGAATTTTGTGCTATTGGTTTTCTGTTGCAATGAGGACGTGTTGAGAGGTTAAACAGATCTAAAGGTATTGCCAAAGTTAATGCGTTTCTTTTAGGAGACACAGGTAACGTCACATGAGGGAAGGAATAATTCAGACCCTGAACCATTCCTTAGAGATACGGAATTCCAGGTATACGATAAAGGTAATGGAAAGAACAAGCTCAAGTGGGCAACAAGTCAAAAACTAGAATTGGAGTATTTTAGCCGGCATGACATAGGGGATAACTTACCTTAGCCTTATATAAATATTCAAAAAAAAAATGCATTTCAAATGTTTAGGTTAAAATATGTCGTTTTTAAATTGTTAACTATTTATCCTAAAATTCATATTTAAAACACACAGTTATTAAATCAGAATTTTTGGACCACTCCAGTCCCCTATTAAACTTCTATCTTGATGCCCACCTAGTAGGCCCCATATAGACCGATCTGAAGGTATTCTAGGAAAATAAAAAGATGTGTCGAAAATGGTGATTATCGGTCCATGTTTTGATATAGCCCCCATATAGACCGATCTCCCGATTTTACTTCTTGGGCTTCTAGAATCCGTAGTTTTTTACCCAATTTGCCTGAAATTGGAAATCTAGAGGTAATGGTGAGTATCGGTCCATGTTTTGGTATAGCTCCCATATAGACCGATCTCCCGATTTCACTTCTTGGGCTTGGGAGCCACCGTGGTTAGCATGCCCGCTTTGCATACACCAGGTCGTGGGTTCGATTCCTGCTACGACCGAACACCAAAAAGTTTTTCAGCGGTGGATTATCCCACCTCAGTAATGCTGGTGGTATTTCTGAGGGTTTCAAAGCTTCTCTAAGTGGTTTCACTGGAATGTGGAACGCCGTTCGGACTCGGCTATAAAAAGGAGGTCCCTTGTCATTGAGCTTAACATGGAATCAGGCAGCACTCAGTGATAAGAGAGAAGTTCACCACTGTGGTATCACAATGGACTGAATAGTCTAAGTGAGCCTGATACATCGGACTACCACATAACCTAACCTAACCTTCTTCTTGGGCTTCTAGAATCCGTAATTGTTTTTCCAATTTGCCTGAAATTGGAAATCTAGAGGTATTCTAGGACAATAAAGAGATGTGCCGAAAAAGGTGATTATCGTACCATGTTTCGATATAGCCCCCATATAGACCGATCTCCAGAGTTTACTTCTTGGGCTTCTAGAATCCGTAGTTTTTATCCAATTTGCCTTGAATTTGAAATCTAGAGGTTTTCTAGGACCATAAAGAGGTGTGCCGAAAATCGTGCCTATCGGTCCATGTTTTGGTTTAGCTCCCATATAGACCGATCTCCCGATTTTACTTCCTGGGCTCCTAGAATCCGTAGTTTTTACCCAATTTGCCAGAAATTAGGAATCTATAGGTATTCTAGGAAAATAAAGAGATGTGCCGAAAATGGTGAGTACCGGTCCATGTTTTGATATAGCCAACATATGGACCGATCTCCCGATTTTACTTATTGGGCTTCTAGAATCCGTAGTTTTTACCCAATTTTCCTGTAATTAGAAATCTATAGGTATTCTAGGAAAATAAAGAGATGTGCCGAAAATGGTGAGTACCGGACCATGTCTTGATATAGCCAACATATAGACCGGTCTCCCGATTTTATTTCTTGGTCTTATAGAATCCGTAGTTTTTACACAATTTGCCTCAAATCGGAGATCTAGAGGTATTCTAGGACCTTAAAGAGGTGCGCCGAAAATGGTGAGTACCGGTCCATGTTTCGATATAGCCCCCATATAGACCGATCTCCCGATTTTACTTCTTGGACTTCTAGAAGCCGTAGTTTTTATCCAATTTGCCTGAAATTGGAAATCAAGAGGTATTCTAGGAAAATAAAGAGATGAGTCGAAAATGGTGATTATAGGACCATGTTTCGATATAGCCCCCATATAGCCCGATCTCCCGATTTTATTTCTTGGGCTTCTAGAATCCGTAGTTTGCCTGAAATTGGAAATCTAGAGGTATTCTAGTACCATAAAGAGGTGTGCCGAATATATTGAGTATCGGTACATTTTTTGACATATCCCCCTTATAAACCGGCCCTCCGATTTGGGGTCTAGATTCTAGAACTTCAATTAGATGTGCTGAATACTGTGTGTATCCTTCTATGTTTTGGTATAGCCCCCATTACACCGAACTCCCGATTTAACTCCTAGGGTTTCTAGAAATTGTTGTTTTTATCCGATTTGCTACAAATTGAAAATATACTGGCATTTTAGACCCATAACAAAGTGTATATAATTTAGTTTTATCGGTCCATTTGGTAAGGCCTCCATGTAGACCGATTTCACTTATTGAGGGTATGGAAGACGCACTGATCATGAAAATTGCTTGAACCTGAATGCAAAATTTCCAGATTTTACTTCTCGTAATCATTTAAATAATTGGGATGAAAATTCACAGACTTTAGATTTCAAATCAAAGCGTTATTTCATCATTTTCTTGCACACATACAAGAGATGTTTATGATTCCTTTAAAACTCAATAAAAAATGGTTCTTATAAATTCAGAATCTGATCTAGTCTTCATAGGTAAAATCTTTACATATATCTTTGGGAAGCGTACTGGTTGAACTGATCTGCTTGGGAAAATATCTGTCATCAAACCCCCCTGGAATTTTCAAAGGAAACTATTATATTTGATTCATGGTGGTGTGTATTTAAGATTCGATCCGGCCGAACTTACTACTGTATATACTTGTTTTAATTAATTGTTTTTATGCCCAATCGAAACTGTAATTGATACTATAATTTTCGTGATTGCAGACATTTCAATTAAAAAATTAATTAGATCAATTAATTTCGGGATTGAATCAGAAAATTTTTATTTTGTGTATGGATGTCGATAAAATCTGATCTTCATTTTTCGGATCATATTGGGAGTTTTTACGGTTGATGCAACACTGCTAACAATGGTGCTAAAAGCAAAAGATTTATTCACACTTAAATGATGGAAGTCTTTACAAATAGCCACTTGTAATATTTCAGACAAATATAAAGCTATCACACTATCACGCTTTCATATCGAATAATAATGATCTGAATATGTCAAAATTCCATTAAAAGCTTGTAAACAATAAAATTAACTGTCATAAATCTATCAGCTGTGAAACGAGCGGTTTGGAAACTATAACGACCTGAAATTGGTTGCAATACATATTAGTCACCCTTTATGTACTTATGATTGTATATTCATGTAATTTTTTTATATTTTCCTACTTTCAGCTGATAACGTTCCCACCTGTCCCGAGGACGATAACATAAACGAATGCATCCAAGATGCTTTAAATTTTATCATTCGAAGTACTCGAAATGGGTTTCCCGAACTCAATATAAGACCCATTGATCCATTAATGGTGAGCAAATTAAATGTTCACTTTTCAAATAATTTGATACGTGGCAAGGCATCCGTACGAAATGTGACAGTGACTGGCCTATCACAAAGTGCCGTACGTAAAATTCATTATCAAAGAAATGCCAAGGATATCAAAGTACATCTACACTATCAAGGGCCAATTATTCAAATTGCAGGACAATATAAGGCTGATGTTACATTGAATAATGCCAAGTTTTTGGCAAGGGGTCAATTTAATATATCAATGAGTAAGAATATCAAAAAAAAAAAATCTAAAGAAAATATATCAATAATGTAGTTTTTTCCTTTCAGTTGATTTTGATGCCAAATCTGAACACATAGGAGTACTATATGAACGTGATGGTCATTTATTTCTAAAATGGACCAAAATCCATGTAGAACCCACATTGGGTGATATGAAGATTTATGCCACTGGTTTGGTACCAGAACCAGCTCTAAGTAAGTTTTCAATATAAAAAAATTTTTGAATGAAAAGAAAAAACATGAAATTAAAGTTTCAAGCTTGTAGCTTGTTTCCTTCAGAAGTTAGATAAATTCTAACAGGCGGAAGGGTAGGCAGGGATGGAAAATGCAGTACTATAGTACTTTTTTCAATACTTTTTCACCCTGATCAGTACCGCAGTACCACCGCGAATGATTTAGTACCTTTTGTGTAGACATTTTTGAGCCGATGTCTTTAACAAAATTATTTGCTAATAGTCGTTTACACATTTGGCAAAACAGACAATTTCATGCGGGAAGAAAATCTCGATTTTGTAAAAACAAAACACGATTTTATTGAATTTAAAGAATGCTTTAGTCGAAAAAAGCATGTGATTCTATATTACGCTCTCACACGAACACTTTCTAGATAATAAGTTATCGATCGCGTACTAATATAACCAACATTTAGAGAAAATCTTATCAAAAAAATATTATTTTGCAATTTTTTTTCTATAGAAAATTTTGTCAAAATTTTATTTCTATAGAAATTTTTGTCAAAATTTTGTTTCTATAGAAAATTTTGTCAAAATTTTATTCCTACAGAAAATTTTGTTAAAATTTTATTTCTATAGAAAATTTTGTCAAAATTTTATTTCTATAGAAAAATTTGTCAAAATTTTATTTCTTTAGAAAGTTTTGCCAAAATGTTATATCTATAAAAAATGTTGTCAAAATTTTATTTCTATAGAATTTTTTTCAAAATTTTATTTCTATAGAAAATTTTATTTCTTTAGAAAGTGTTGTCAAAATTTTATTTCTATAGAAAATTTTGCCAAAATTTTATTTCTTTAGAAAGTTTTGTCAAAATTTTATTTCTATAGAAAATTTTGTCTAAATTTTATTTCTATAGAAAGTTTTTTCAAAATTTTATTTCTTTAGAAAATTTAGTCAAAATTTTATATCTATACAAAATTTTGTCAAAATTTTATATCTATAAAATATTTTGTCACAATTTTATTTCTATAGAAAATTTTGTCAAAATTTTACTTCTATAGAAAATTTTGTCAAAATTTTAGTTCTATAGAAAATTTTTTCAACATTTTATTTCTATAGAAAATTTTGTCCAAATTTTATTTCTATAGAATTTTTTTTCAAAATTTTATTTCTGTAGAAAATTTTATTTCTTTAGAAAGTTTTGTCAAAATTTTATTTCTATAGAAAATTTTGTCTAAATTTTATTTCTATAGAAAATTTTGCCAAAATTTTATTTCTTTAGAAAGTTATGTAAAAATTTTATTTCTATAGAAAATTTTGTCTAAATTTTATTTCTATAGAAAGTTTTTTCAAAATTTTATTTCTATAGAAAATTTAGTCAAAATTTTATATCTATACAAAATTTTGTCAAAATTTTATAGCTATAAAATATTTTGTCAAAATTTTATTTCTATAGAAAATTTTGTCAAATTTTTGTTTCTATAGAAAATTTTGTCAAAATTTTATTTCTATAGAAAGTTTTGTCAAAATTTTATTTCTATAGAAAATTTTGCCAAAATTTCATTTCTATAGAAAATTTTGTCAACGACAACTTCAATTTCCAAATTGTAAATTGTTTTTAAAAATTGTATTTTTTTCTCAACAATTGGAATAAATTGTTGGAAAAATTTTAAAACATTTGTAAAATGTCTACATATGTTTTAAAATATATTTTAAAATATTTTTTTTACGTTATTACAATTAAGAAATACGACCACATTGGAAGTACAATACACTAACCCCTGAGATTATGTTTAAAAGTGAGTTTTATTAAAAAAGATTATTAAGTTGTTGTGCTTTCCTCTCATTTCCATTGAATTTTATTTAGTTGGAAAACTAAAATCCGAAAACCGGTTATTAACAAAATTCGATTTTCTGCTAATCCAAAACCTTTTTTTTTCAAAAAAAAAAACAAATAAGAGCGGGGCCGACTATACTATACGTGCACCACTTTGTGGATCTACATTTTCGATACCATCTGAACTCTCTCAAATTTGTTGGGTATTATATATAAAGGTTTTTGTTCCCATATACACCCACAGAAATGTTTGGTTGGAATTCGATTACGACAACAGTTTGATAGTGGAGACCCACAATTTTTAATTGTGTGGAATAATTGTTAATTATTTCTCTTGTTTGATAGTTTATATAATCAATATAACGGTGGTGTGACCAAAAGTTAGTACACACGACCAAATATTGGTCGTTATTTATACATTGAAGTAACTAACCATTTCAATTTATTCCACCCTGTTGTGATAACTGATTTGTTTTGCCAATGTGTCACCAAACCCAACTGAAAGTCCGACTAGCCAATAAGGTGGTTGTGTTAACAAATTTTATAGTTATAAAGAAATTTGTTGCTATGGACTACATAAATATGACAACAAATAAGTTGTTGTTTGATTTCATTAATTATAAACTCTAAATTCTCAAAATTTCAATACAATTCAAATTTTTCATGTCGAGTACCCAATATTAGAGAAAATTCTTTTTAATTCGGTAGCTGCATTCTTAAGTGGTGAGTAACATAATCATCAAATGAAATTAGTACCACTCACTCACTTACGTTCTTCCCTACTAGAGATATTTTAAGAAATGTGACGATTTCCGAGGATGTGAATGGTAAATATATAGATTTGTTACCTCGCCATCGAACCTAAAATTGATCGGAACTGAAGAAAGATTCTGGTGCAAAGACATAACAACATTTCAAGGTCCATGCGTGAGTCACGATCGGGTAATTGTGAGTTGAGCATCAGCAGCATCTGCATCATTTCCATTCAGTTTTTAGTCTCTGTTGGGGTTTTGGGTACATTGTGGTACTGCCACTCAAATCGACATACTTTGCCAACAGAACACGATCAAAAGTACATTTTTTAACGTTAACGCATTTTTTTTATATTATGTCTGTCCTTATGTCCTTTTCTTCCAGAAATTTAAAAAAAATATTTTGAGCTCCTTGGACCTGAAAATTGTGTAGATTTCGCAACTCTTGCTATTTCATGGAGTTTCTTTTGCAGTTCATAAAAGGTTCTAAAGATGACGACGTTTTATTAGGTCAATAGTCAATAAAAATATTAATATGTATTAAAATTAAATACAGACTAAAATTAATTCACCAAATGGTTTCTTTAATTTCTCAAGCATTGGTTGTCCGAAAATAATAAATAGTTGTTTCAACAAACGAATAAAATCTTATTGGTTGGGATTACCAATTAGACTTATAATGTGCCCAAATTTTAGTTATCCAAACAATTTGATATACTGTTGTGCAAGACAACACTTGGTTGCTTTGACAAATTTTGTCAGTTATATTCTGGTAGTATATGGGACCGAATAATTTGGTTGGCAAAAGAATTGGTTGGCACAACAAATTTGTTTTCTGAGTGTACATACGTTTAAATCTGAACTGACAATACATTTAAGGCTTCTTAGTGGACAATATATTTAAGACTTCTTAGAAAATCTATTGATATACAATTTAAGTCGGTTAATGCCCTGGGGTGACACACAATGTTTACTGGTAAATCTGAAGCAATTTTTAGGCAACTTCGCAAAAGTGTATTTATGATTTATCGGTCGGTAGGTTAGATTAGTTGGCAGCCCGATGTATCAGGCTTACTTAGACTATTTACTCCATTGCGATACCACATTGGTGAACTTCTCTCTTATCATTGAGTGCTGTCCGATTCCATGTTAATCTCAATGACACCTACTTTTTATAGCCGAGTCCGAAAGGCGTTCCACATTATAGTGAAACCACTTAGAGAAGCTTTGAAACACTCAGAAATGTCACCAGCATTACTGAGGTGGGATAATCCACCGCTGAGAATCTTTTTGATGTTAGGTCGAAGCAGGAATCGAACCCACGACCTTGTGTATGCAAGGGGGCATGCTAACCATTGCACCACGGTGGCTCCCATCGGTCGGTAGATATGTATTAAAAGTATATGCAAATTGGAGTCATTTGAACAAATTTTCAACTAAGCAGTTCTGAATTCAATTAAATTTAGTTTTATTTAAAATTAATTATGGTTTTAGTAGAGTCCTTCCATATTCCGCATTCCTAGGGTAAAAGTTTTTACAAGCTGTTTTAGGGATACATAATTTATTAAACAATAATATGTAAAAAACTACCAAAATAAATATAAATATAAAGTTTTTATTATTTATTTATTTTTCTATTTTACAGATAATGCTCTCTTGGAGATTATCAACAGTAATTGGCGTATTCTATATAGATCAGTTGTTACATCAACACAATCAACCTGGGAGCCCATTATAAAAAATTACTACAACGAATTTTTATCGCATTTACCATTCGATGCCCTGATAACAAATTTAAAATTGATAACTTAAGAGAATATCATTTCATGTATTTTAATTAGAATTAAGTTCATAACATTTTTATAGAAATAAAATTGGTATTTAAAATTTTGTGAAAAGGCAAAAATATAACTACACAGAAAAAAATATCACCAAAATATTTCAAATTAAAAAGTTAAAATTTTTTTCAATTAATAAATTAATTCATACAATTAACTTTTTAATCAAGATAAAAATATTTAGTTAATTAAGTCAATGATTGATAATTTTAAAATTTTTAATCAAAAAATTAATTGATACAATTAACTTTTTAGTAAGACTCGGAAGACTAAGGGAATTAAACAAGTCATGGAAATTTATTTTAAAGAACCAATTTTTTCATTAAACTAAAAACACTAAGTAAGTTAAGAAAGTAACTAAAAATAGTTACGTTTTTAATGAAAAAATATTTGAGTATTGATTGCAAACAATACAATAAAATTTTTAATTGAATCAATTAAAAATTAATTGAAATTTGTTTATGAAATCAATTAATTTTTAATCAAGTATTTTTAATGTCCAATTAAATCTGTGATTGATACTATCATTTTCGTGATTTAAGACATTGTAATTAATTTCATGATTGAATCCGATTTTTTTGTGTGTACTTATAATTATATCCTTTTTCAATTCGATTATTTTTTGACTCGAAAAATGCCAAAGTATTAGTGTAAAGAAAGAATTTTTATATCGGGAGAAATCAGGATGCAATTTTGGTTTCTGGGCCATATTAGTAGATATCGGACGAAAGAAAGGTATGGGAGGTATATCTAAAACTGAACCAATTTCGTCCAAAATCAATAGGGAAATTCTGACCACGATTGCCATTTGTGCCAAAAACAATCTACCAAAATTTGAAGAAAATTTTACCACATATTAACAAATTAAAACAATCTTTCTTTGAAGTTTTCGATCATATGTTTTTGGTTATTTTAATTTTTTTTTTAATTTTGTCAAAATTTTATTTCTATAGAAAATTTTGTCAAAATTTTATTTCAATAGAAATTTTTGTCAACATTTTATTTCTATAGAAAATTTTCCAAAATTTTATTTCGATAAAAAATGTTGTCAAAATTTTATTTCTATAGAAAATGTTGTCAACATTTTTTAAAAATTTTATTTCCATAGAAAGTTTTGTAAAAATTTTATTTCTATAGAAAGTTGAACAAAATTTTACCACATATTACCAAATTAAAAAAAATCTTTCTTTGAAGTTTTCAATCATATGTTTGTGGTTATTTTATTTTTTTTTTTTTGAATTTTGTCAAAATATTATTTGATCAAAATTTTGTTTCTATAAATTATTTTGTCAAAATTTTGTTTCTATTGAAAATTTTGTCAACATTTTATTTGTATAGAAAATTTTGTCAAAATTGTATTTCTATAGAAAATTTTGTCAAAATTTTATTTCTACAGAAAATTTTGTCAAAATTTTATTTCTATAGAAAGTTTTGTAAAAATGTTATTTCTATAGAAAGTTTTGTAAACATTTTTTTCTGCAGAATATTTTATTTCTATATAAAGTTTTGTCAAAATTTTATTTCTATAGATAATTATGTAAAAATTTTATTTCATTAGAAAAATTTGTCCAAATTATATTTCTATAGAAAATTTTTTCAAAATTTTATTTCTATTGAAAATTTTTCCAAAATTTTACTTCTATAGAAAATTTTGTCAATTTTTTTTATATAGATAATTTTGTCAAAATTTTATATCTATTGCAAATTTTATTAAAATTTAATTTTATATACAATTTTGCCAAATTTTATTTATTTAGAAATTTTTGTCAAAGTTTTATTTCTATAGAAAATTTTGTCAAAATTTTATTTCTACTGAACATTTTGTCAACATTTTATTTCAATAGAAATTTTTGTGAACATCTTATTTCTATAAAAATTTTTCCAAAATTTTATTTCTATAGAAAATTTTGTCAAAATTTTATTTCTGTAGAAAATTTTTTCAACATTTTATTTGTATAGATATTTTGTCAACATTTTATTTCTATAGAAAATTTTGTCAGCATTTTATTTATATAGAAAATTATGTCAACATTTTATTTCCATAGAAAGTTTTGTATAAATTTTATTTCTATAGAAAGTTTTGTCAACATTTTTTTTCTGTAGAATATTTTATTTCTATAGAAAGTTTTGTTAAAATTTTATTTCTATAGAAAATTTTTGTCAAAATTTTATTTCTATAGAAAATTTTGTTAAAATTTTATTTATATGGAAATTTTTGTCAACATTTTATTTCCATAGAAAATTTTGTAAAAATTTTATTTCCATAGAAAGTTTTGTAAAAATGTTATTTCTATAGAAAGTTTTGTCAAAATTTTATTTCTATAGAAAGTTTTGTCAAAATTTAATTTCTATAGAAAATTTTGTCAAAATTTTATTTCTATAGAAATTTTGTCAAAATTTTATTTCTATAGATAATGTTGTCAAAATTTTAGTTCTTTAGAAAAATTTGTCCAAATTATATTTCTATCAAAAATTTGGTCAAAATTTTGTTTCTATAGATAATTTTGTCATAATTTTATTTCTATTGAAAATTTTGTCAAAATTTTATTTCTATTGAAAATTTTGTCAAAATTTTATTTCGATAGATAGTTTGTCAAAATTTAATTTCTATAGAAAATTTTGTTAAAATTTTATTTATATGGAAAATTTTGTCAACATTTTATTTCCATAGAAAATTTTGTAAAAATTTTATTTCCATAGAAAATTTTGTAAAAATTTTATTTCTATAGAAAGTTTTGTCAAAATTTGATTTATGTAGATAATTTTGTCAATATTTTATTTCTATAGATATTTTGTCAAAATTTTATTTCTATAGAAAATTTTGTTAAAATTTTATTTATATGGAAAATTTTGTCAACATTTTATTTCCATAGAAAATTTTGTAAAAATTTTATTTCCATAGAAAGTTTTGTTAAAATTTTATTTCTATAGAAAGTTTTGTCAAAATTTAATTTCTATAGAAAATTTTGTCAAAATTTTATTTCTATAGAAATTTTGTCAAAATTTTATTTCTATAGAAAGTTTTTTCAAAATTTTATTTCTATAGATAATGTTGTCAAAATTTTAGTTCTTTAGAAAAATTTGTCCAAATTATATTTCTATCGAAAATTTGGTCAACATTTTGTTTCTATAGATAATTTTGTCATAATTTTATTTCTATTGAAAATTTTGTCAAAATTTTATTTCTATTGAAAATTTTGCCAAAATTTTATTTCTATAGAAAATTTGATCAAAATTTTGTTTATAGATAATTTTGTCATAATTTTATTTCTATTGAAAATGTTGTCAAAACTTTATTTCTATAGAAAATTGAAGTACCTCTTAGTTAGAGAGGATTGTTTTGCAAAATCTACCAAACCATCAAGAATACGAAACACTAAAAGATCTACCATTTTTGGTTTGAAAACTAAAACTGCGACCTCGACTTTGACTACAAAAATGTGTTCACAAACAGACGGACGGACATGGCTAGATCGACTCAGCGGCCGGCCCTGAGCAATATTTCCAATGACACCATATATCTATCTCGTCTCCTTCACAGTGCGACGCAGGGTATAAACAAATCTGCCTACCAGAAATATTCATGTTTGACCCCATAAAATATATTTCGATCGACTTAGGATCACCTTATGAGTCGATCTTGCCCTTGGTGTCCATCCGTCGGTCCATGTATTTATTTGTTGTTCGCATGATTCCTGTCGCAATTTTTACCCGATTTTGTTGGACTTTGGCATATTACGTTTTCAAATTTAACACAAACTAATTTTGTATAGAACTTTTTAATTGCGCAATTCGCTTTGGAGTTAGATGTATGTAGCTCTCATATATATGTATATGTGTCGTTCGATTTTGCCAAAGTTTTCCCGTCGTCATCTTTTTTGTAGTGCACAAAATCATTCAAATCTGTTCAGATTTAGATATACGTTCCATATACACGTAACGCCCGATCTTGCAAAAATTGGAGTAATACCACAAATTATTAACAATTCTTACTTAAATTTCAAATTTCACTCAAATTTTTAGGTTTACTAATTCAGTAGGGTGATTCAGGATATGATATAGTCGGTCATCTCCGACTTTCTACTTGTTTTTAAATTAATTTCAAAACGAATTAAGAAGTGGACACCCTCTGTCGCCTAAATTTTGTCCATATTTGGAAGCTTAACATAGCAAACGTCCACAGACGACTGTAAATTTTTTTGGGGTGTCTATTTTTCAGAGTGGCCAAGCTTGAGAGGGTTGACTGTATTTGACAGTCAAAAGGAAACTTTGTCGTAAATTCCATTTCGGGGAAAACAAAAACCCACATTTTATGCCTCTAGCATTCAAAGTTTTCGAAATGAACAGAACAGAAGTATTAAGTAGAAAAGCTGTTCTCACCATTTTGTAATTATTTGACATTGGTCAAAAGTATGGAGTCCAAAAACCAAGCCATAACAAGTCATTAGACATTGAACTTAAATTCGAATTCTTATAAGCTTTACAAACTTCAACAGAAAATCAAAAGATTCGAAAACGAGTAGATTCAAATATTGACAATGGAACATGTAGCAGATATAATGAAAAAAAAAATACCATGCATTCAACATTGACCCTGCCACAGATTCAATTTGAAAATAAAAAACTAGAATTTATTGGTCGCAATGTGCTGCAGCTGCAGAGTGCAAACAAGATTTGCACTTTAAAAATCATAAACGTTTAGATTAAGTCTTTCAAAATAGACTATTTACAACAGTTAAGAAAAGAACATTGAAAGAATCGGACACAATAAAGAGAAGAAAATAAAAATTTGTTAAAATATTGAAAGAAAAATATTAAATTGAATTAAATT
This sequence comes from Haematobia irritans, assembly GCF_050003625.1. Taxonomy (NCBI): domain Eukaryota; kingdom Metazoa; phylum Arthropoda; class Insecta; order Diptera; family Muscidae; genus Haematobia; species Haematobia irritans. Next base: position 27,857,660 of record NC_134398.1, read on the forward strand.
TTTATAAAGCTCTACAATGCCATCCTGTCAATGGTTTTGTGTATTATTTGTTTTATATTTAAGTGGTTCTCTTGGTCAGGATAGTACTACAACGTTAGTATTACAATCTACCACCGATCCGGCTTCAACAACCAAAATTGTCGATGTAGTTTCTACGAATCCTTCATCACCCATTGCTGAATCTACATCAGCGTCAAGTCTGTCCAATGAAATGTCTTCAACATCTCTCAATAATAAACCAACTACGGATGAGGTGACAACTTCTTCATGGGAACTTATTTATCCTGATCCTAAATTAACAGCGATTGATGATAATCCTTCAAGTTCAATACCACCGGTTGCTTCACAAAATGGATTTTCACATGAAGGAACTTCCAAATATTTTAAAGGTAAATATCACAAGATTTTAATGAAACTACCCAACAAAAAATAATTATAAAATTGGAAGCACCCAAGTTATAGTGTCCATACTGTAGGCATTACTATTCTTCGCAAAGTTGGAAGTGCAAAATTCAGCGCTACTTATTCTAAACGTATATGTAAGTTCTTCGTTTATAGCGGGCGATGCACTTAATATCTGTGTTTATTGAACGCCCGACAAAAATTAGTTAAAATTTGTAAGTGCTGAAATTAGCGCAATTCACAGCACTAGGGTGCATTTTACTTCGCTTACCAAGTTGCAGATTTTTTTATCACGAATTCTTACGAACGAACGATATTAGTAAAAATTAATTAGTTGCGTTTAAGGGATAAATACATGTTTTGCGGAGGATTCAACTCATTTAAAATCACCAGTGAATTCCTTGCAGAGGAATGCGCTGGTTGACTTTGAAAATTCAGCATCAGTTTTTTGATAGGTAAATGGAATCAAGTAATTGTATTCACAGATTCGGTATCCTCCACCAGAAATTTTATACATGAAATTCTCCTGAAGACTTTGGCTCACAACGGAATTGCTAGTTTTGTGGTAAACAAAACATCAAGCCGTTCAAGTTTATTTTCTTACTTCAAAGATGTCTAATGGGAGCCACCGTGGTGCAATGGTTAGCATGCCCGCCTTGCATACACAAGGTCGTGGGTTCGATTCCTGCTTCGACCGAACACCAAAAAGTTTTTCAGCGGTGGATTGTCCCACCTCAGTAATGCTGGTGACATTTTTGAGGGTTTCAAAGCTTCTCTAAGTGGTTTCACTGCAATGTGGAACGCCGTTCGGACTCGGCTATAAAAAGGAGGTCCCTTGTCATTGAGCTTAACATGGAATCGGGCAGCACTCAGTGATAAGAGAAAAGTTCACCAATGTGGTATCACAATGGACTGAGCCTGATACATCGGGCTAACCTAACCTAAAATGTCTAATATGAGGCCTATGTAAGAACTTCAAACTATACACGGCCGAAAATTAGGCCAGACCAGAGTCTTATATACCCCCTACCATGGATTCCGTACAAAGCTCTACTAAAGACTGTCATCATCCACAATTTTCTATAGAAAAAAATTGAAAAAAAAAATCTATTGAAAAAAATGACAAAATCTTCTATAGAAATTTTTTTTTTAAATTTTCTAGAAAAATAAATTTTTGAAAAAATTGTCTAGAGAAATAAAATTTTGACAAAATTTTCTATAGAGGTAAATTTTGACAAACTTTTCTATAGAAATAAAGTAGATTTTTTACTGTTACACCCAGAGAAGGCATATGATAACCTCAAACATGTTTTAAGAGCAAAATGTTATTTTTGGGTGGTGACCATGTAACATGGTTTTCGCAACCATGTTATTTTCTCGGAAAGCATGTCTCTGATTTCGGCAAGCAGGTTACATTTGACGAGAAAATAACATTTTAGTGACAAACATGTTACATGGTTACCATACAAAAATAACATTTTGCTCTTGAAACATGTTTGAGGTGATCATATTCTTTCTCTGCGTGTAGGTAAATTGGTGGAATTCTTGATATTTTGGTATATTTTGCAAAATATTCTCTTAAACTACATCTTAGTTCAATTGTTTTATAGAAAAATACAATTTTGATAAAATTTTCTATAACAAAAAAAATTAAACAAATTTCTGTAGAAAAAGGGATACAATTTTCTATAGAAAAAAATTGTCAAAAATTTCTATCGAAATAATTTATTTCTATAGAGAAAAGATTTTGGCAAAATTTTCTAGAAAAATAAAATTTTGAAAACATTTTCTAGAGAAATAAAATTTTGATAAAATTTTCTATAGAAATAAATTTTGACAAATTTTCTATAGAAATAAAATTGATTTTTTACAATTTGGAAGATTGGTAGAATTCTTGATATTTTGGTATATTTTGCAAAATATTCCTATTCATGCTAGCATGCCCGCCTTGCATACACAAGGTCGAGGGTTCGATTCCTGCTTCGACCGAACACCAAAAAGTTTTTCAGCGGTGGATTATCCCACCTCAGTAATGCTGGTGACATTTCTAAGGGTTTCAAAGCTTCTCTAAGTGGTTTCACTGCAATGCAGCACTCAGTGATAAGAGAGAAGTTCACCAATGTGGCATCACAATGGACTGAATAGTCTAAGTGAGCCTGATACACCGGGCTGCCACCTAACCTAACCTAAGCTTAACATGGAATCGGGCAGCACTCAGTAAAAAGAGATAAGTTCACCCATGTGGTATCGCCATGGACTGAATAGTCTAAGTGAGCCTGATACATCGGGCTGCCACCAAACCTAACCTAAGATGTACTTCCATTTTTTTATAGAAAAAGAAAATATTGACAAAAGTTTCTATAGAAAACAAAATTTTTGAAAAAAATTTCTATAGAAAAAAATTTTGACAAAATTCTCTATAGAAAAAAAAAATATAAGAATTTTCTATAGAAACGAATTTTAAAATTTTTTTAGAAATAATTTTTTTCTATAGAAACAAGATTTTGGCAAAATTCTCTAGAAAAATAAAATTTTGAAAAAATTTCCTAGAGAAATAAAATTTTGACAAAATTTTCTAGTGAAATACATTTTTGACAAAATTTTCTATAGAAATAAGATTTTGACAAAATTTTCTAGAGAAACACAATTTTCACAAAATTTTCTATTGAAATAAAATAGATTTTTAACTGTTTGGTTGATTGGTAGAATTCTTGATATTTTGGTATTTTTGCAAAACATTCCTCTCCAACTAAGATGTACTTCGATTTTTTATAGAAAATACAGTTTTGACAAAATTTTTTATAGAAAAAACAAAATATTCTATAGAAAAAAATTGACAAAATTTTCTATGGAAAAACATTTTCGACATTTTCTATAGAAATAAATTCTTTCTATAGAAACAAGATTTTGTCAAAATTTTCTATAGAAATAAAATATTTCTATAGAAAACTTTATTTCCCAAAAAAAATATGTCAAAATTTCGACAAAATTTTCTATAGATAAAAAATTTCCCAAAATAGATTTTTTACTGTTTGGTAGATTGGTAGAATTATTGATATTTTTGCAAAATATTCCTCTCCAACTAAAATGTGCTTCAATTTTTATAGAAAATACAGTTTTGACAAAATTTTCTATAGAAATAAAAATATTAAAAAAATTTCTATAGAAAAAAATTGACAAAATTTTCTATGGAAAAAATTTTTCAACATTTTCTATAGAAATAAATTCTTTCTATAGAAACAAGATGTTAGCAAAATTTTCTAGAAAAATAAAATTTTGAAGTAAAGTTTTGACAAAATTTTATTTAAAAAAAAATATGTCAAAATTTGACAAAATTTCGACAAAATTTTCTATAGATATAAAATTTCCACAAAATTTGCTATGGAAATAAAATTTAGACAAATTTTCAATAAAAATAAAATTTAGACATAATCTGCTATAGATATAAAATGTTGACAAAATTTTCTATAGAAATAATATGGTGACAAAATCTTCTATAAAAATAAAATTTTGACAAAATTTCCTATAGAAATAAAATTTCGACAAAATTTTCTATAGATATAAAATTTTCTACAAAATTTTCTATAGATATAAAATTTTCTACAAAATTTTCTACAAAATTTTCTTTAGAAATCAACTTTTGACAATATTTTGTATAGAAATAAAATTTTGACAACATTTTCTATAGAAACAAAATTGTGAAAAATTTTTTTATAGAAATAAAATTTAGACAAAATTTTCTATAGAAATAAAATGTTGACAAAATTTTCTATAGAAATGAAATGTTTACAAAATCTTCTATAGAAATGGAATTTTGACAAAATTTTCTATAGAAATAAAATGTTGACAAAATCTTCTATAGAAATAAAATGTTGACAAAATTTTCTATAGAACTAAAGTTTTGACAAAATTTTCCAGAAAAATATATTGTTCGCAAAATTTTCTAGATAAATATTTTTTTGGCAAAATTTTCTATAATGTAAAAACAAAACAAAATTTTCTATAGAAACAAAATGTTGACAAAATCTTCTATAGAAATAAAATGTTGACAAAATTTTCTATAGAAGTAAAGTTTTGACAAAATTTTCAGTAGAAATAAAATTTTTGGAAAATTTTTTTTTAAAAAAATTTTGACAAAATATTTTATAGAAATAAAATTTTGACAAAATTTTCTATAGATGTAAAATTTTGACAAAATTTTCTATAGAACTACAGTTTTGACAAATTTTTCTAGAAAAATATATTGTTAGCAAAATTTTCTAGATGAATAATTTTTTGGCAAAATTTTCTATAGATGTAAATTTTGACAAAACTTTCTATAGAAATGAGATTTTGACAAAATTTTCTATAGAAATAAAATGTCGACAAAATTTTCTATAGATATAAAATTTTCTATAGAAATCAAATTTACAAAAATACACAAAATTTATAGAAATAAAATTTTAGCAACATTTGCTATAGAAATACAAATTTGACAAAAGTTTCTATAGGAATATAATTTAGACAACATTTTCAATAAAAATAAAATTTAGACAAAATTTTCTATAGAAATAAAATGTTGACAAAATTTTCTATGGATATAAAATTTCGACAAAATTTTCTATAGATATAAAATTTTCTACAAAATTTTCTATAGAAATCAAATTTTGACAATAAATCTCATTTCTATAGAAATGAAATTTTGACAAAATTTTCTATAGAAATAAAATGTTGACAAAATTTTCTATAGAAGTAAAGTTTTGACAAAATTTTCTATAGAAATAAAATTTTCTATAGAAATAAAATTTTGACAAAATTTTCTAAAGAATTAAAGTTTTGACAAACTTTTCTATTGAAATAAAATTTTGACAAAATCTTCTATAGAAATAATATTTTCACAAAATTTTCTATAGAAATAATATTGTGACAAAATTTTCTAGAAAAATATATTGTTTTCTAAATAAATAATTTTTTGGCAAAATTTTTTATAGAGGTAAATTTTCACAAAACTTTCTATAGAAATAAGATTTTGATAAAAGTTTTTAGAGAAATAAAATTTTGACAAAATTAGAGAAGTAAACATTCTGGCCAAATTTTGATTAAAAATTTAAAAAAAAAAATGTAAATTGTGGTAGATTTTTGGTAAAATGTTGGTAAAATTTTCTTCAAATTTTGGTAGATTATTTTTGGCACGAGTGGCAGCCGTGGTCGTGAGGCCATAGATTTCATGTTCTTTATATACGAATGACATTTTTGCTTATATGCTAAGACACATTTCTTTGATATAAGAAATCAAATCTGGTGGTTAACTTTATATAAAGTAGTCCGATTTGCTCTATTGGCAATACCATCGAAAAAAAAAGTTTGGAAAACTTGTACCGAAAACGTTTTTCTTTAGTTAGTGTTTTTTGAATTCTTTCGAAAATGTTAAACTTTTATAACCAAAAAAAAAATCGTTTGTTACAAAATTTTTATTTTGTCAATAAAAAAAATATTTTTAAACCAACAACACAGTCCATTTCGTTTTTATCAAGCGTTGTCTTTTCTGACTTTAAGTCTTTAATAAGACACTTTTTACAGTTCATAAGAAAAATTTAAAACGAAAAATATAAATTAGTGAAAATGCGTGTTAAACGCCCATTTTATTATAAAAAGCAAACATCGCACCTTAAGAAGTGAAAACAAAGATTAAGAAGTGATGCAAATTCAGTGCAATGTCTGTTGCCAATTTTGCATCACTTTCGGATCTAAAAAGAACTTTTTCACTACTTTCTTGGCGACACTTTTTTTGCTGGGTACTAATCCGATTATGCTACTGACACAATTGTACACCATTTCCCGATCCAATAAGAACATTTTCATTGCCTTTTTGGCTATGTTTTGTTGCTTGGTAGTTAATCTACGTCTATTAGTTTTTATTTAAATATATAAAAGTGACTAATAATAAATGTCATTAGACATAATTTTGTCTGTACAATAACTTTTAATCTATAAGACTGTTTGCCAAATTAATTGTTAATATCTAAATAACAAATTTTTGAATGTTTGATGGCTATATCAAATGGCAATTAAAATTATTTTCGGTCAATTGTTAACGATTATTTAACTTCTAGAATTGAGATATCAGATTCCCTCATAATTTTAGTTAAATATTACGGCAAGTGCGGTACGTGACGACCTTCAAATGAATGACAAAATATTTTCAAAGACGTTCTGCTGTGGTTAATAGACAATAGAATTCCCACAAGATGAGCTCGAAAATCCACAAAGAAATAGATTCTTTTAATTGTTTTTAACTATCATTACTAGATATAGTACCAATTAAAGAGATTTCTATCTAAATTACCTTAGAAAACAAGACAACCCTAAACATTTAAAATCACTTAGTTTTATTATTTTTTCTATTTTTTTCCATTTCAGTTGATGACGTTGATAATTGCGAAAAATATTTTGGTGAATGTTTACGTCAAGTTTTTAGCAATGTTATGCCTAAACTTAGAAATGATTCTCCAAATGGTATAGATCCCTTCTTCATAAATCGTACATCTTTCCTCTATAATGGAGGTCCTTTGAATGGTCGCATATCCGTGGGCTACACGAATGTTTATGGTCTTAGCTCTATGAAATTTCGCAAAGTAATTTTTAAACGTTTTTTGGGAAATAATTTCAAAATTCGACTTTCTACTATAATACCAAAAGTTTTGGCTAAAGGATCTTATAAAGCTGATTTGAAAGTGAATTCTGTTGTGGTTAGACCAAATGGTGAGATGAATATCACTTTATATGGCATGGCTGTGGAACAATTGGCCGATGGAGAGATTTACAGAGAGGATGAACATCAGTTTTTGAAATTGACTTCGATTAATGTAACGACAGCCTTAAGGGATGCGAAAATAAATGCTACAGGTTTAGTTGCCGATACAAGATTGAGTAAGTAAATTGTAAAGAATATGATTTCTAGAACTTTTTTTTTACCATCGAGTTATATAAAATGTAGGTTAGGTTAGGTTAGGTTATGTGGCAGCCCGATGTATCAGGCTCACTTAGACTATTCAGCCCATTGTGATACCACAGTGGTGAACTTCTCTCTTATCACTGAGTGCTGCCCGATTCCATGTTAAGCTCAATGACAAGGGACCTCCTTTTTATAGCCGAGTCCGAACGGCGTTCCACATTCCAGTGAAACCACTTAGAGAAGCTTTGAAACCCTCAGAAATGTCACCTGCATTACTGAGGTGGGATAATCCACCGCTGAAAAACTTTTTGGTGTTCGGTCGTAGCAGGAATCGAACCCACGACCTTGTGTATGCAAGGCGGGCATGCTAACCATTGCACCACGGTGGCTCCCGCGGTGTAAGTGACGGAGTTTGACGATTTTGAGTTTAATATATTATTTATATTTTATGTTAATTATTTACAAAAATATATTTATCCTTTAATGCCACAAATTAATTTTAAATTTTAATGCTTTACTTTCTTACAGATGATATCATCCTTAATGTGGCCAATAACTATTGGCGTGATATATACAATATAATTTTACCCGATACAAAGGACAATTGGTCTCCCATTATAATGAATGCTCTCAATAGGGTTTTGTCTATGGTACCATTGGATTTTTTAAAGTGATGGCCAACAACATTGGTTTTGAAAATATTTTCTCGATTGTAAATATGAGCGAACATACATAAAAACATATACACATGTTAAGCATATAATTTGTGTTCTTTTAATTCATTACTCACATTTTTGTAAATATAATTATCTCATTAATATTGTTAAAAAAAAAAAAACTTTGTATATAATTTTGACTTTTACGGATATCTATTAAAATAAACTAAATAAAAATAATGTCAATATAGTTTACATACCCTGTTTTTAATGGAGGAAGGAATAAAACAGGTCAGCGTTACCGTAGGGAATTTTCAAAAAGTGGCACAATTATTTCTTAAAAGTGGCACATTCTTTTTTTAACCTATACAAAAACAACTTAAAAACAAGTAAGTAAAGTCTAAAGTCGGGCGGGGCCGACTATATTATACCCTTCACCCCTATGCGGGGTGAAGGGTATAATACCATGATGGTAACATATGTTACCATCTCAACTACTTCACATTTGCTGGAAGCTATATAACACTAGCGTAACCCGGCCCGCTTCGCAGCGCCTTCCGAAGCGTATTTGGAGGAACATTTTGCATTAACTTAGTTAACTATATCCTTCGTGCTGAAAACAAATTCGAAAAGATTTCAATTCTTTTAAACAAATCGGACTTCTTGATTTTTCGTTTATAGGTACAAATACGGCGGGAGAGGGTGTACCCTTTCCTCCAAATTTTTTTAATAATGTTCTGTATTCAAGTAGTTGGACAATCTTCTATATTTCTTGTGAATTTTAAGTGGGGTTTGTCAAGGAAAGGTATCCTTCTCCTCAACATATCTGAAAATTAAGCACTATATTATAATAACATACAAAAAATTACTGTTTCCCATCCAATAAATCGGAAAAAGCAAAAGTAGTAAAAAATTTTACCACATTAACATTTGCTAAAATGTTGGAAAATGATGCACCCTCTACGTTGGCTGCCAATTTCATGTAAATTTAAGTTCTTTACTAAAAAGAAGTCTGGCAGAAGCCTGTACAAAAATCATAAAATTATGTACCGAGTTCCCATTTACGGACAACCCTCTACATTCAATTTAAGAAAAAAAAAAAGGACAAAAGGGAACCCTCTCCCCACCTTCGCTCCACTCCGACCTGATATCGGACTATCACGTACCCTATATTAATTTCGCAACTACTCAATGGTTCCTATAAATTCTATCGAAGTAAATCGATAAAGTTTATTTCAATTTTCCCCTTCCCCAACCAGATATCGAAAAATCATATAGTAATTTAAAAAATATGTATAAATTTAATCACCTCCTGCCACGTCCCTGTAAATTTCAAGTAGATCGGAGATGTTTAAATTTTGCTCTATTGTTTTAAAGGGACGTCACTTTCCCCGATACAGTATCGACACCCCTAACCTTCCCTGAAAATTCTTGAAACTTTCCTTCAAGTGTGGGGCAAGGAAGGTTGCCTCTTCGTTCATAACCTTCCCCCACTGCCTTTGTAAATTTCAAGAAAACTTAAATTTTTTTTTGTAGTTTTAGAGGAGGACCTCCTCCCCGACCAAATATCGAAAAGTGATTTAGCGTATCTTTTGTAAACGTCCCAGAAAATGTCAAGCAAATTATAAGCCTAAAGGGGCGGCCTCTCTTCCGTCCAAATATCACAAAATCAGGTATCAACTATTACGGTTGACGGAGGTTACGATCTCTCCCCAGTCCTCTGTACATTTCAAGTAACTCGGTAAAGTTTAATTGTTTCTCTGTATGTACTTAAGAGAAGCGGATGTCTCCCTATGTCCTTTTATTTTTATTAAAAAATCAGGAACCTGATATAAATTTCGTAACCCATTTTTTCTGTAAAATTTCAGTCGGCGGAGTTTAGTTTTGTTTGAACTTTCAAAAAAAAAAAAATTGGGCAAAGGGGTGGTCCCCCTCTCCGACCAAATATCGAAAAATAATGTAGCGGATTTTTGTCTACATGCCAACCCCAACATTCAATGAAAATTTCAAGCAAATCGCATAATTTTGTTCCAAGTTTCGAAAAGTAGGGCAAGAGGGAGGTCCCCCTCCCCATCCACATATGAAATCATCGGGTACCCCATATTAATTCCATAACCTCACCACATGTTCTCTGTAAATCTCAGATAATTTAGAGAATTTTAGTTTTTTCACTGTACTTTAAAAAAAGTCGAACAAAGGAGAGGCCCCCCTCCGCCAACAAATATCGAAATAAAAAGTAGCGGATCTTTGTCTAGATGCCAACCCCAATCTTCAATGAAAATTTCAACCAAATCGGTCAACTTTGGTCCAATTTTCAAAAAGTCCGACAAAGGGGAGGTCCCCCTCCGCGACCAGGTGTCAAAAAATGAGGTACCCTATTTTCACCACATGAACGCCCCCTACGATCTCTGAAAGTTTCAAGTAAATCGGTTCAGCCGTTTCGGAGCCAACTCGGTACATACAAACAAACAAACAAACAAACAAATAAACAAACATAGATTGAATTTTATATATATAGATAAAGGAGATAATTTTCTTACTTCTACAAAATCTCTAGAATTAAAATTTAAATTGGCTAACGCTATCCAGTTAATTGGAGGAAACTTCCATTGAAAATGGGTCTAAAATGTGTAACAGTCTACCATATTTCCCCAACTCTGGTGTACGTATATATGGGAGCTACATATAATCTGAACCGATTTTGACTAAATTTGACATGTATAGTTAGAATAATAATAAAAAAAAAATAAAGGATTTCCGACCAATCAGCTTATCCTCATTCCTACTTAAGACTCTGGAGAGGATGATAGATATTTATCTTAGAACTAGCATCGATTCAAGTTTGTTCTCGAAACGACAGCATGCATACTCGAAGGGCAGGTCTACTGAGACCGCACTACATGAACTAGTCAGCTTTATTGAAAGCTCACTATCTGTCAAAGAATACAACAATCGTGGCGTTTCTAGACATCGAAGGGGCGTTCAATAATGTCCATCCGAGCTCGATATTAAATGGACTGACAACTCTGAATGTTGATCCATGTATTCTCAGGCTGTTAGACGAACTGCTAATGAAGAGACGTATTTCAGCCACACTAGGACAAGCAAACATACAAAAGTATGTGAACAGAGGCACTCCCCAAGGAGGAGTTCTATCACCTCTTCTTTGGAATGTTGCTATAAATAGCCTTCTGGTTACTCTAGAAAAAGAAAGGATAAAAGTGGTGGCATACGCAGATGATGTAGCTCTGGCAGTCAGGGGAAAATTCCCATCCACAATCAGAGATATTATTCAGAGGGCCCTCCGGATGACTGAAAAATGGGCGAAAGACAATGGTCTTGGGGTAAATCCCGCAAAGACAGAATTAGTCATGTACTGCAAAGATCGCAAAACTCCCACGGTTAGGCCTATTTCCTTAGGGGGTATTGAAATTCCCTTTGGTGATTGTGCAAAATACCTTGGCGTTATTTTGGACAGGAAGCTGAACTTTAAGCTTAATATTGAAGAAAGGGCGAGGAAGGCAACTGTAGCTTTGTACTCGTGCAAAAAGGCAATAGGAAAAAAGTGGGGACTAAAACCAAAAATTGTGCATTGGCTATACACGGCAGTGGTTAGACCTATAATGCTATATGGTGTTGTAGTCTGGTGGCCGGCACTTCAGAAACCGACTGGTTTAGATAAAGTTCAGCGTATGGCGTGTTTGTGTATTTCAGGCGCATTCAGCAAGACAGGAACAAATTCCCTTAATGTCATGCTGCATCTATTGCCTTTAGACATTTTGGCCAAACAGTCAGCTGCAACAACGGCTGTGCGGTTGCGCGAACTATCGCTGTGGTCGGAAAAAGGTTACGGTCACAGTTCTGTCCTCAAAACAATGTCAGATGTGCCTAACGTAGTGGATTACACTTTGGCGAGTCCACTTTTCGACAAAAAGTTTGAGACTCTAATCCCCAACAGTGAGGCGTGGTGCACACAGACCCCGGGGAATAAAGAATATATAGATTTCTACACTGATGGCTCCAAATTGGATGGACAAGTGGGTTTCGGAGTATATTCTAATGATTTGGAACTTCGAATAGCGAAAAGATTACCTAATCACTGTAGTGTTTTTCAGGCTGAAATATTAGCAATAAGAGAGGTGGCGAATTGGCTGAGAAGTAATGTTCCAAAAAATGTGGGCATTAATATATACTCAGACAGTCAACCTGCAATAAAATCCTTGGACTCTGTGTTCCTCAACTCGAAAACGGCCATCGATTGCCGCATATCTCTCAATGAGATGGCTGAGCAGTACAATATTCACCTAATATGGGTGCCTGGCCATAGGAACATACCGGGGAACTGCGAAGCCGATGAGTTGGCAAGGCTAGGGACTACCTTACATATTCCAGGGGAACTAGAATTTGTTGGTATGCCCCTAGCTACCTGCAAGCTCATGCTGCGTGAGAAGGCTGTTATGATGGCAAATGTTCGATGGGAGAATTGCAAGGGTTGTAACGACACCAAGCAAATATGGCCCCATTTCAACTTAAACCGCACACTAGATATGCTAATGTTCTCGAGACGTCAGATATCACTCCTGATATCTGCTATAACGGGTCGCTGCCTGATAGGAGATTTTGCAAAAACTATTGGCGCGAAGTATAATGACTATTGTATGAGCTGTCATGATGCGGAGGAAAAAGAATCAATTAAACACCTCTTGTGTGAGTGTCCTGCATTTTGTGTAAAGCGCAAGCAACTTTTAGGAGCATATAGCTTCAGATTACTGGCGGATCTGGAAAACGTTAACTTAAGCAGTCTGCTAATGTTTTTGGAACAATCTGGTTGGTTCAACAAAGAAAAATAATCAAGAAGGTTCAGCGGTTAAAACTAGAAGTGCCCATATGTAATAGGTACTTTTAGTTAATGTGGTATCACAATGGACTGAATAGTCTAAGTGAGCCTGAATCTTAATCGGGCTGCCACTTTAACCTAACCTAACCTAACCTAGAATAATAATTCTGCAATCTCTGCAAAATTTCACGAAAATGGGAGTATATCTTTGGCCTCCGTGGTCATATTAGTGCAAATCGGACGGAAGATATATGGGGGAGCCATATCTAAATCTGAACCGATTTCAACCAAATTTGGCACAATTACCGATACTACTAAACGTACTCCTTGTGCAAAATTTGAAGCAAATCACGGCAAAACCCTGGATTTTGAGGCCATATAAGTTCAAATCGGACAAAAGATATATATGGGAGCTATATCTAAATCTGAATCGATGTTGACCATATTTGGCACATACAAAAGTACCGCTTGTGCAAAATTTGGAGTAAGTCAGGGCAAAACTCTGGCTTTTGAGACCATATAAGTCCAAATCGGGCGAAAGATATATATGTGAGCTATATCTAAATCTGAACCGATTTTAACAAAATTTGACACACTTAACGATACTATTAAACGTACCCCTTGTGCAAAATTTGAAGCAAATCATGGCAAAACTCTGGCTTTTGTGGCCATATAAGTTCAAATCGGACGAAAGATATATATGGGAGCTATATCTAAATTTGAACCGATTTCAATCAAATTTACCAAGCATTGGAAGAATGTCAATTTTACCCTCTGTGCAAAATTTCACGAAGATCGGTAGTAAACTTTGGCCTCTGTGGTCATATGAGTCTAAATCGGACGAAAGATATATATGGGAGCTATATCTAAATCTGAACCGATTTGGCTGATATTTTGCAAGATTTTCGAGATTCATAAAATATTTGGATGTACGGTATTTCAAGAAAATCGGTTGATAAACACTCTAACTATGACCAAATCGGGGATAAATATATATGGCAGCTATATCTAAAACTGAACCGATTTTTTCCAAAACCAACAGCGATAGTCTCTGTCCCAAGAAACGGCCCTATGCCAAATTTGAGGACGATCGGACTTAAATTGCGCGCTGCACTTTGTGCACAAAATTACATATACAGACAGACAGACGGACATCTCTAAATCGACTCAGAATTTAATTCTAAGCCGATCGGTATACTAAAAGATGGGACTATGGCCACTATTTCTTGGCGTCACATACAAATGCACAAACTTATTATACCCTGTACCACAGTAGTGGTGAATGGTATAATAAATACTGCTATGAGACAAGTTAAAATATATATTGCGAATTCATACAAACTGGAGAAAACCTATTTAAATTATTTTTAAGCGTTTATAAAATAATCAGCCCTTTTAATTATATCTTCAAATTTAGTGACGATATCAAAGCAATTTGTATCATCATTGGTTTTTAAGTAAAGCGGATCTAAGAATCATATTTTCTTCATTTGTTTGTCGTTTATGTCAATTCATGATAAAATTTGTCCACAATAAAACTTTTAGAATATTGGCTTAAACTGTAATAATAGCAGTTTCAGGGATGTTTTCTGAAATAATTTGTGATTTTGTTTTGTGACCTATCTATATTTTCTTAATTTTTTAACATAAAAAGAATTTTTATAGTCGATATCTGATAAATCACTTTTTTCCGAAATTTTTTACAAAATTTTGTACAACATTTTTTTACAAAATTTGTTACTTTTGATAATATTAACTAAATATTTAAGATAAATCTCGTTGGTATTTGAAAGTGCATTTTGGATCTTATACTTTCTCTAATTTCTTAGGACATTGTTCTTCCAACTTTTCTCTAATGAGGTAATTAAAGTATTACATATCTGCTAAAAAATGTCCACTGTTGTCGCAATACAAACCTTAAACATTTTCATATTTATCCTGATATTTAATGTCACAATAAATTTGGCATATAAAAATTATGGTTTACCAAATAAATTTAATCATAACTGTTCACGTAATAATAAGAATTAATGGACGAAAGCTGTTGGTGCACAATATTCAATTTTCTTAATATGGTGATAACTACCCGTAAAATTTAAACTTTTGAAAAAGTGGCACATATTTTTGGAAAAGTGGCACAACATCGTAAAAAGTATCACATTTATTTGCACAAAAAGAAAGTGGCACCGCCCAAAAAAATGGCACATTTGCCACTAAATTGGTGTAACGGTAACGCTGAAAAGGGTACACGAAAACTAATGATTTTGGTATTGATTCCGAGCTAAAGAAGCGGAGTTGGTAGAATTCTACCAAAACTGTAAGACTTATTATAATAACAAAATTTTCTATAATAAAAGATTAAGTTAGGTAGACAAAATTTTCTATAGAAATAAAATTTTTACAAAATTTTCTATAAAAATACAATTTTTACAAAATTTGCTGTAGAAATAAAATTTTGACAAAATTTTCTATAGAAATAAAATTTTGACAATACTTTCTATAGAAATAAAATTTTGACAACATTTCCTATTGAAATAAAATTTTGACAAAATTTCCTATTGAAATAAAATTTTGACAAAATTTGCTATAGAAATAAAATGTTATTTGCTATAGAAATAATATTTTGACAACATTTTCTCTAGAAATAAAATTTTGACAAAAGTTTTCTATAGAAATAACATTTTGACAAAATTTGCTATAGAAATAAAATTTTGATAAAATTTCCATAGAAAAAAATTGGCTAAATTTTCTATACAAATAAAGTTTTGATAAAATTTTTATAGAAATGAAATTGTGAAAAAATTTTCTATAGAAATAAAATGTTGAAAAAATTCTCTATAGAAATAAAATTTTGACAAAATTTTCTATAGAAATAAAATTTTGACAAAATTTTCTATAGAAGTAAAATTTTGACAAAATTTTCTTTAGAAATGAAATTTTGACAAAATTTTCTATCAAAATAAAATTTTGATAAAATTTTTATAGAAATGAAATTCTGACAAAGTTTTCTCTACAAATAAAATTTTTAATTTGTGAATAGAAATAAAATTTTGGCAAAATTTTTTATATTAATAAAATTTTGACAAAATTTTCTATAGAAATAAAATGTTGACAAAATTCTCTATAGAACTAAAATTTTGACAAAATTTTCTATAGAAATAAAATTTTGACAAAATTTTCTATAGAAATAAAATTTTGACAAAATTTTCTATAGAAATAAAATTTTGACAAAATTTTCTATAAAAATAAAATTTTGATAAAATTTTCTATAGAAATAAAAATTTGACAAAGTTTTCTCTACAAATAAAAATTTTAATTTCTGAATAGAAATAAAATTTTAGCAAAATTTCCTATAGAAATAAAATGTTGACAAAATTCTCTATAGAAATAAAATTTTGACAAAATTTTCTATAGAAATAAGATTTTGACAAAATTTTCTATAGAAATACAATTTTGACAAAATTTTGTATACAAATAAAATTTTGACAAAATTTTCTATAGAAGTAAAATTTTTGACAAAATTTTCTTTAGAAATGAAATTTTGACAAAATTTTCTATAAAAATAAAATTTTGATAAAACTCTCTATAGAAATAAAATTTTGACAAAAGTTTTCTATAGAAATAACATTTTGACAAAATTTGCTATAGAAATAAAATTTTGATAAAATTTCCATAGAAAAAAATTGACTAAATTTTCTATACAAATAAAGTTTTGATAAAATTTTTATAGAAATGAAATTGTGAAAAAATTTTCTATAGAAATAAAATGTTGAAAAAATTCTCTATAGAAATAAAATTTTGACAAAATTTTCTATAGAAATAAAATTTTGACAAAATTTTCTATAGAAATAAAATTTTGACAAAATTTTCTATAGAAGTAAAATTTTGACAAAATTTTCTTTAGAAATGAAATTTTGACAAAATTTTCTATCAAAATAAAATTTTGATAAAATTTTTATAGAAATGAAATTCTGACAAAGTTTTCTCTACAAATAAAATTTTTAATTTGTGAATAGAAATAAAATTTTGGCAAAATTTTTTATATTAATAAAATTTTGACAAAATTTTCTATAGAAATAAAATGTTGACAAAATTCTCTATAGAACTAAAATTTTGACAAAATTTTCTATAGAAATAAAATTTTGACAAAATTTTCTATAGAAGTAAAATTTTGACAAAATTTTCTTTAGAAATGAAATTTTGACAAAATTTTCTATCAAAATAAAATTTTGATAAAATTTTTATAGAAATGAAATTCTGACAAAGTTTTCTCTACAAATAAAATTTTTAATTTGTGAATAGAAATAAAATTTTGGCAAAATTTTTTATATTAATAAAATTTTGACAAAATTTTCTATAGAAGTAAAATTTTTGACAAAATTTTCTTTAGAAATGAAATTTTGACAAAATTTTCTATAAAAATAAAATTTTGATAAAACTCTCTATAGAAATAAAATTTTGACAAAAGTTTTCTATAGAAATAACATTTTGACAAAATTTGCTATAGAAATAAAATTTTGATAAAATTTCCATAGAAAAAAATTGACTAAATTTTCTATACAAATAAAGTTTTGATAAAATTTTTATAGAAATGAAATTGTGAAAAAATTTTCTATAGAAATAAAATGTTGAAAAAATTCTCTATAGAAATAAAATTTTGACAAAATTTTCTATAGAAATAAAATTTTGACAAAATTTTCTATAGAAGTAAAATTTTGACAAAATTTTCTTTAGAAATGAAATTTTGACAAAATTTTCTATCAAAATAAAATTTTGATAAAATTTTTATAGAAATGAAATTCTGACACAGTTTTCTCTACAAATAAAATTTTTAATTTGTGAATAGAAATAAAATTTTGGCAAAATTTTTTATAATAATAAAATTTTGACAAAATTTTCTATAGAAATAAAATGTTGACAAAATTCTCTATAGAACTAAAATTTTGACAAAATTTTCTATAGAAATAAAATTTTGACAAAATTTTCTATAGAAATAAAATTTTGACAAAATTTTCTATAAAAATAAAATTTTGATAAAATTTTCTATAGAAATAAAAATTTGTAGGATTGAAAGAACAATTTAAAATGGCTTTCTCTTTGTTTTATTTATTTACTAGCAGAACCACTGCTCTTGCTTCCAACCTCTGTCAGTTAACTCAAAAGACTGATCCCAAAATTATGTGTGCAATGCCAGAAGGGCAAAAATGACAAAATGCCAATTCACTCAAGAGCGGTAGTCCTGTTATGCTTATTGCTAAATACTAAATACACATATACACACAACGTTTTGTTTATAAATACACTTATGATCTAAAGTATGATTGCAATTAGTGTACATGCTATAATTCGGCCGTCCTGACATTTAGTATCTCCCGATACTTCTGTAATAACAATAATCTAGGTATACTCTACATTTCCTAAATCACAAGTCAGTATCTCATTATCAATATCATCTTCACATTCAGATTCAAAATTAAAATTATTATCGAGATCATAATCTTTTCCTAAACGGCCGACCTGACGCCATGGTTTCATATTCTGTATAGCCCAAATGCCTCTATATGGTATTCTGGTCCTTTGGAACCCTTCAACATCTTCTAACACATACCGATCATTCTCCAAAATTTCCTTCACTTCGTACGGGCCTTTATATTTTGGTATTAATTTCTTAGGTGCACCTACACTGCAATCAAAGTTTCGTACAAATACATAGTCTCCCTTTTGGTATACCGTTGGTTTCTTTCTCTTCGAATTCACATATTTTTCATTATATTTCTGAACTTTCCTTTCTTTAGATTGTGCGTTTTCTCTAACTTCAACTAACTCTTTTCTATTTTCATTCATAATATTTTCTCTAA
Source organism: Haematobia irritans (assembly GCF_050003625.1). NCBI lineage: Eukaryota > Metazoa > Arthropoda > Insecta > Diptera > Muscidae > Haematobia > Haematobia irritans. The sequence goes on from NC_134398.1 coordinate 27,876,347, forward strand.
GACAGTCTAAAATTTTTCCTTTTTGACTTATGCCAAACAGCATTACACTCGGGCATTCATCTATTGTTCTGTGCCTAGTATTATTTAGGGTAAACTCTACAGTCTCTATAACACTATCCCATCTAGAAACATTATCCGTCTCAAGTAGTTTTGCGATCATTGGGCCCAGGCTCCGATTCACTCGTTCAACTTGGCCGTTCGCTTGAGGCGAACCGGTAGCTATCTTAATGTGCTGAATATTACTGCTCTGGACGAAATTCTCAAAATCGTGCGACGTAAAACTTGAACCCCTGTCCGAAACAATATATTTCGGCCGACTGTAGTACCTGAAGTATTCCTGTAAATATTTCACCACCTCTTTAGTATTAGTTGTCTTGGTCGAATACAATTTAACAAATTTTGTACATGAATCTATCACAACAAGTAGATATTTCTTCGCAGTACTCTTGTCTATTGGACCATAGTGATCTATGTGTATCATTTCAAAAGGCTTATCAGACTTGGGAATACTGTGAAGGTATCCCTCAATCCTTCCATTTTTCGATGAGAAAGCTATGCATTGTAAACAATTTCTGACATGCTCTTCAACCTTAGTCCTTATATGTGGAAACCAGTAACTTCTACGAATCAACTCAACTACCTTGTTTATACCTACATGCCCCATTTCATCATGATATTTATAAAGTACATGCGCTTCCATTGAGTTCGGTACATAGAATAACGAGTTCTCACGATCTAATTTTTTATATACCACACCATCTCTCATCTCAAAATATTTATGCTCACCATTCTGTAATTTGTCCTTAATCTTTACTATATTGGCGTCTTTGTTCTGCGCTATCACTAAATTCTCCTCGAAAGTATTCGTGCCAACCAACATAATTTCCTGAGATCTGCTTAATGCATCAACATGTTGCATTCTTTTACCAGCACGATGTTCCACTATGTAGTCAAAATTTTGCATCTCCAAAGCCCATCTAGCGATTCTAGGATTCAACTCCTTTTTGTTTAAAGTTAGCATAAGAGAGTTGCAGTCTGTAACTATTTTAAATTTTTTCCCACACAAATAAACTCTAAATCTTCTAAGTGCATAAACTATGGCCAACGTTTCTAATTCATAACTGTGAAATTTTGACTCTGCTTCAGTGGACCGTTTCGAAAAATAAAACACGGGGTGCCATTTACCGTCCGTCTTTTTTTGCATCAAAATAGCACCAAAACCCAACGCACTTGCATCACAATGGAGTTCCGTTTCAGCCGTGGGGTCATATAAAGCTAACACTGGGGATTCTAGGAGCTTTTTCTTTAGTTTTTCAAACACTTCTAACTCTTGCAGTCCGAATGAAAATTTCTTGTCCTTTCTTGTCAAATCGTAGAGCGGTTTAGCTAAAATAGAAAAGTCTTTAATGAACCGTCGGAAATAAGAGCATAAGCCCAAAAAACTCTGAACTGACCGGACTTTCTCAGGTACAGGAAAATTTTCTATAGCTTCTAACCCTCTTTTGTCCGCACATATACCATTACCGCTTATAGTATAACCTAAATAACTTATTTTCTCCTGCAGGAACTCACATTTATCTAAACGTAGCTCTAACTTGTTGTCCGTAATTCGTTTGAAAACTTCCTCTAAAATTTCTAAATGATCTGTAATATTTTTAGTTGCCACCATAATATCATCCAAGTAAACTATAACCTTTTCCTGTCTAATCAAATCCGTAAAAACTTTGTTGATAAACATTTGAAAAACGGAGGGTGCATTTTTTAGCCCAAAAGGCATTCTCAAAAATTCGTATTGTCCTAAAGGCGTTATAAAAGAGGTGTATTTGACTGACTCGTCGTTCATAAAGACGTGGAAGAATCCATTCTTAAGGTCTAATTTTGAAAAAAATTTCTTGTTTCCCAACCTCTCTAACAGGTCGTCAATCAGAGGGATTGGATAATTATGTTTCACTGTCATTTTATTTAAATTTCGGAAGTCCACGCACATTCGTAAGTCGCCAGTTTTCTTCTTCACTAACACAATAGGGGAAGCATATTCTGACTCACTAGCTCTGATAATGCCCTTTTCCAAATAATCATCTAATATTTTCTGTAGCTCTTGTTTCTCAGTGTAGGACAACCTGCGAGGTGGACAGTTAAAAGGCTTAGGGTTTTCTAAAACAAGTTTCATTTCACTCCGTATTTTTGGTAAAATGGGACGTTCCCTTGCAACATAAGTTTTTCGAAAAATTTTTTCTAACACGCCTATATATTTGTTCGGTATTTTCTCACCAACTTTTAAGTCCAACTCGGTAAATTGTTGCGATAGATTTATGGCCATAATCTGATTTTGAAAATCTTCTAACGTTTCACTGTAGTTTGTGTAGTCACCAGCCAGCATAATACTTGTCTCATCAGGCTTAGAATTATCGCCCCTGTTCCCTACATCACCCCGTTCAACAGCACATTGTTTATAAATTGAACCTTCATCAAACAATAACACTTTACTATTAGTCTTTTCCAAAAAATCTCGGCCTAACAAAACAGAATATCCCATCGAGTTTATACCAACAACTATGAGTTCAAGTTCAAAAGATTTGTTTATTGTATTTAAGAAAGTGAGGCATTTTCCAAAAGAAATTAGTTGAGATTTGTTTAATCCAAAAAAACTTTGACCCTCTGAGTTGTGAATATGGGTTCCGAACGGTAAAACATCCTGTCTAATAAGGCTCACTGGGCTACCAGAATCTATTAGGCATTCTAAAGAAATCGGAATATTATTGCTACCATTAAAACTAAAATTAAAATACCTTACATAATTATTTTCTGCAGCAGTTTTCTTTTTGTTTTGACTACATTCGCTTACTGTGTGGCCACTCACACCACATGCATAGCACGTCCCAGGCGTACGTCTTGGTTTGCTACAATCTGCTGCATAATGCCCAACACTGTTACAATTGTAGCAACGAACATTCATTTTCGTTGACACATCTGTCTTAACATTTGTTACAGTTGTCTTTGGTGGTTGAAGTTTCACAAACGCCATCGACTTACACAAATCTGCGCAGCACCCATGTTGCTGCATCGTTGCCTGGCGGCGAATCTGTACATTAGGAATTCCGTCAATTACATATTCCATCAGCTCATCTTCTTCTAGCGAAAGTCTTTCGGCCAGCATAGACTTTTCGTTAAAATAATCCATAAAACTTTCATCAAACTTCCACAATCGACACTGGAATTTTTTGCGTAATTCCATTTTACTTTCGTTGGCACCGAACACAAGACAAAATTGTTCGAACAAATCGTCTATGTTTTCTGCTACCGACCATCGTCTGGAGTGCAACCAAGTTTGTGCTCGACCCGACAGTTTGGTTGCAAACAAAGCTCGAAGCATGTTGTCAGACAACTTGTATTGGTGCCGCAGGTCGCAAAGTTGTGATACCCAAAATCGGCCGTCGCTGCTTCCATCGTAGTCGGGCATAAAATTACAAACGAACTTAAGTGGAACAGTATCGTCTGCCATACTGCTGTATGAAGATGTTTTGAGAAGTTCGTTCTCTCTCTTTAATAATTCATTTTCTCTCTTTAACAATTCTATTTCCTTCAAATATAACTGAATATTATCTCTGCCGACATTGACGACTGCACCTTGGTGACGCTTACCAGCACTAATAGTTTGTTGTTGTCGATCACAATCTGGATATTTGTCTGCATGTTGTGTTTGTTGTTGCTGCACATCGAACTCAGAATGTTGTTGTTGAAAATCTCCATAAACTTTTTCGGCATTTTGTGTTACTTGAATTTCTGTTTCACCGCTAATAGCTTGTTGTTGTTGTTGTAAGAACTCGACTGTACCTTGTTTTTCTGTATTGTTTATTGGGGTTTCTCCTTCCAGTAACGGCATATCTTCACATTGTATTTCTTCAATAATTTTTTTTAGTTCATGTTGCGGCACATTTTGTAGCCGTGCTGCCATCATAGCCTTTGTACCAGTTGCCGGTAACTCAAAATGTGCGCAAACAGCCTTGAGCTCTTTTAATGAGAGCTCCGTCAAGTTTTGTACATCCTCCATTATTATTAAGAAATTTTATTATGTGTTTTTTAATGGCCCTTCGTGGGTAGAACCACTTCTGAGATTGTAGGATTGAAAGAACAATTTAAAATGGCTTTCTCTTTGTTTTATTTATTTACTAGCAGAACCACTGCTCTTGCTTCCAACCTCTGTCAGTTAACTCAAAAGACTGATCCCAAAATTATGTGTGCAATGCCAGAAGGGCAAAAATGACAAAATGCCAATTCACTCAAGAGCGGTAGTCCTGTTATGCTTATTGCTAAATACTAAATACACATATACACACAACGTTTTGTTTATAAATACACTTATGATCTAAAGTATGATTGCAATTAGTGTACATGCTATAAATTTGACAAAGTTTTCTCTACAAATAAAAATTTTAATTTCTGAATAGAAATAAAATTTTAGCAAAATTTCCTATAGAAATAAAATGTTGACAAAATTCTATATAGAAATAAAATTTTGACAAAATTTTCTATAGAAATAAGATTTTGACAAAATTTTCTATAGAAATACAATTTTGACAAAATTTTGTATACAAATAAAATTTTGACAAAATTTTCTATAGAAGTAAAATTTTTGACAAAATTTTCTTTAGAAATGAAATTTTGACAAAATTTTCTATAAAAATAAAATTTTGATAAAACTCTCTATAGAAATAAAATTTTGACAACATTTTCTATAGATATAAAATGTTGACAAAATTTTCTCTTGAAATGAAAATTTGACAAAATTTCCTATAGAAATAAAACGCACGAACCGATTTCCACGGTTTTGCATTCGATGGAAAGATCTCGGGTCTGTGAGGTTTAAAGTAAAGAAAATTCAAGAAACGTTTCAACGGAAAAGCGGGTATTACAAAAAATTTATCGCAGCTGCTTTTGTTATAAAATAATATCTGATTTTGTGATATTCAGAAGGGAATATTTAAAAATTGGGCTTGTAATTTGCTTGAGATTTTCTGGGACGTCTACACAATATACGCTATATGATTTTGCGATATTGGGACGGGGAGGGAGACCTCCTCTAACCCACGGTTTTGCATTCGTTGGAAAGATCTCGGGCTCTGTGAGGTTTATAGTAAAGAAAATTCAAGAAACGTTTCAACCGAAAAGCGGATATTACAAAAAATTTATCGCAGTTGGGTTTGTTATAAAATAATTTTATTTTTTTCACATGAAAAATATTCGGAGAACAATCATGTGGTGAAAATACGGTAACTCATTTTTGATATCTGGTGGGTGAGGTGGACGTCCCCCTTGCCCGACTTTTTCAAAATTGGGCCAAAGTTCTCCGAGGAAGGTGACATTTCCAAGGAAGGTTAGGGGTGATGTCTAGACAAAGACCCGCCACTTTATTTTTCGATATTTGGTCGCGGAGGTGGACCACCCTTTTTTTTATTTATTTATTTTTTTTTATTTTGTTTAAAGTACAGTAAAAAACAAAAATTCTCTGATTTACTGGAGGTTTTCAGAAACCAAGCCGTGATGTTATGAAGTTATTATGGGGTACCTGATATTTGAATATTTGGATGGAAAGGGGTTAACCCCCTTGCCCGACTTTTTAAAAATTGGAATAAAATTATCCGATTTGCTTGAAATTTTCAGAGAAGGTTGAAGGGGGCGTCTAGGCAAAGAACAGTTACTTTATTTATTGATATTTGGTCGGGGAGGGGGTCTCCCCTTTGTCCGACTTTTTTTTAAAGTATAGTGAAAAACTACAATTTGACGACTTGAAATTTATATGAGGTATATGATTTTTTAATATTTGGTCGGGGAAAAGTAAAAGGGTACAGGGAGACCTTCTTTCTCCTCAAGTACATAACGTGAAATAATTAAACTTTTACAATTTACTTCAAATTTACAGAGGATGTGGGGTAGGTTATATTATTATAATGGATATCTGATTTTGTGATATTCAGAAGGGAATATCAGAAGGGAATGTTTAAAAATTGGGCTTGTGATTTGCTTGAGATTTTCTGGGACGTCTACACAATATACGCTATATCATTTTGCGATATTGGGACGGGGAGAGAGACCTCCTCTAACCCCTGACTACTCTATAAAAGAGTTCAAATCATTTCGAATTTGTTTTCAGATCGATGGATATGGTTGACTAAGTTAACGAAAACATGCATCGGGAGGCGCAGCGAAGCGGGCCGGGTTACGCTAGTTTTCTATATAAATGAAATTTTGAAAAATTTTTCTTTAGAAATAAAATTTTGACAAAATTTTCTCCAGAAATAAAAATTTGACAAAATTTCCTATAGAAATAAAATTTTGACAAAATTTTCAATAGAAATAAAATTTTTACAAACTTTTCTATAGAAATACAATTTTGACAAAATTTTCTATAGAAATAAAATTTTGACAAAATAAGATTTTTTTGGTAAATTTTTCTCCAAATTCTTGTAGATTATATTTGACTTGAGCGGCAACCGTGGCTGAAAGACATGTTGTATTTTTCAACGCTTTTGTGCTTTGTAGTCAATATGCAAAAAGTCCACACATTTATAGACGATTTCATTAGGATACCCAACTTTATGTCGAATCACTTAACTATAAAGACAAAACGACTTCATTGAAAAGTTTGTCGAAGTTTGGTCAAGGAAAAAAACTTTATATCAGAGAAATACGTCTTCTATGAAAAGAAAAAATTAACATTTGTATTTTAAGGACATGAAATCTTTGGCCGTATATTTTTTCGGTGTACACATACACACACAGTTACCACAAAAATATCATGTTTACGTCATATCTACCGACTTTTCGACTTTCACGTTCAAATTTGATTTGAGTCGATTTTCAAAAATATCATATTTTAAGACTACAAAAACTCGATTTCGACTATTATTTTAAAAGTAAAAAGTCGATGAGTCTCTAACAATTAGTCCTCAGCATATTCTCAATGAAAAAATTCACTCATTCATTCAAAAGATTTTAATTCCTTGCCCTTTTTTTCAAAAATGTCATATTTTAAGACTACAAAACCTCGATTTCGACTAGTATTTTAAAAGTCACAAAGTCGATGAGTCTCTAACAATTAGTTCTCAGCATATTCTCAATGAAAAAAATCACTCATTCATTCAAAAGATTTTAATTCATTGCCCTATTGAAATTCACATTTTCCCCACTAATAACAATAGACAATAGTGTTGGTGACTCAACTTCAACACTGTTAAATTAAATGTAAAAATGTCGCCAACATAAATTAACGGTTAATGTTTGTAATCTAATTTAATAGACCAAAAACGCAAAATGAATTTGTAATTGAAAACTTACTAACATATAAACACTTAAACAGAGTAGATAGAGGAAGAGTTATTGTCTTCAAAATGTATCTATTATTTATTTTTTATAAATCTTATTTATTTTCTCTATATTTTTGTGACATCATGGGATCAAAAAATATATAGTTTGGACTATAAATGTGATATTATTACATATGCTAGCACATTATGAGATACATGTATGCTTGTTCGGACAAAATCACGCCTCGTTTGTTTATATATTCTATTAACATCTAGACAAAATGTCATACGCGTAATAAAATAAATAAATAAATATAGGGAAAATATATTTATTTCAAGGTTAAATGACGAATTGTAAGCAAATATGTATCTGTAAAAATGGGAATATACAAATCAATCTCAAGTAAGCCAAGTAACAAAAACAAAAGACTTAGCACACAAACTTGGTTTCATGTGCAAACATATTTTCATGCCAACTTTTTTTAAGACATAACAATATTTTTGTTGACTCTGAAACAACCCTTATTAAGCCAATTACTTCAATTGCATTTCTTAGTATAGCTAGATGCAAAATGAATAAGGTACCTGCAAGAGACACGAGACATGTAAAATGATATCATTTTAATATACAAAATATTAATGACGTTTCTCGATGTGAATACAGCAAGTAAGAGTTTTGGTAGTATGATAGAGTGTAGATGGCTTAAAAACACCCTATCCCCAAGATTCAAAATATATGTGAGATATAATTTATATTTTACAAACTAAGAAATATGGAATTTTTTCAAATGTTTGAGAATTTATTCTGAAAAAAAAATTAAACATCTCAGCATTGTTTGTGTCTTAAAGAACTCTATCTTTCATTTCAAGCCAATAAGTTAAAATAGGACACAAGTCTATATAGAAGCCCCATCAAAATATGGATTGATACCAACAATCTTTTAGAATGTCAACATTATAAGGGTGGGCAATAAAATGGATCAATTCAGAAATAAAATGTTGGCAAAATTTTCTATAGAAATTTTGACAAAATTTTCTACAGAAATAAAATTTAGACAAATGTTGACAAAATTTTCTATAGAAATAAAATGTTGACAAAATTTTCTATAGAAATAAAATTTTGATAAAATGTTCTATAGAAATAAAATTTTGACAAAATTTTCTACAGAAATTAAATTTTGACAAAATCTTCTATAGAAATAACATTTTGACAAAATTTTCTACAGAAATGAAATTTTTACAAAATATTCTATAGAAATAAAATTTTAACAAAAATTTCTATGGAAACAAAAATTCTACAAAATATTCTATCGAAATAAAATTTTTACAATATTTGGTATAGAAATAAATTTTTGACAAAATTTTCTATAAAAATAAAATTTTTACAAAATTATCTATAGAAATAAAATTTTAACAAAAACTTTTATGGAAATAATATGTTGACAAAATTTGCTTTAGATATACAATTTGGCAAAGTTTTTTATAATAATAAAATTTTGATAAAATTATCTATAATAATAAAATTTTGACAACATTTTCTATAGAAATAAAATTTTGACAACATTTTCTATAGAAATAAAATTTTGACAAAATCTTCTATAGAAATAAAACTTTGACAAAATTTTCTATAGAAATAAAATTTTGACAAAATTTTCTTTGGGTATAAAATTTTATTTCTATAATAATAAAATTTTGATAAAATTCTCTATAATAATAAAATTTTGACAAAAAATTTCTATAAATAAAATGTTGGCAAAATTTTTAATATCAATAAAATTGTGACTAAATTTTGCTATGGATATAAAATTTTGACAAAATTTTCTATAGAAATTTAATGTTGACAAAATTTTCTATAGAAATAAAATTTGACAAAATTTTCTATAGAAACAAAATTTTTACAAAATTTCCTATAGAAATAAAATTTTGACAAAATTTACTGTAGAAATAAATTTTTTTGCAAAATTGTCTATAGAAGTAAAATTTTTACAACATTGCCTATAGAAATAAAATTTTAACAAAAACTTCTATGGAAATAAAATGTTGACAAAATTTTTTATAGAAATAACATTTTGATGAAATTTTCTATAGAAATAAAATGTTGACAAAATTTTCTATAGAAATAAAATTTTGTCAAAATTTTCTATAGAAATAAAATCTTTACAAAATTTTCTATAGAAATAAATTTTGACCAAATTTTCTATTGAAATAAAATTTTAACAAAATTGTTTATAGAAATAAAATTTTAACAAAAATTTCTACGGAAACAAAAATTCTACAAAAACTTCTATCGAAATAAAATTTTATCAATATTTGCTATAGAAATATATTTTTGACAAAATTTTCTATAGAAATAAATTTTTTACAAAATTGTCTATAGAAATAAAATTTTAACAAAATGGCTTATAGAAATAAAATTTGAACAAAAACTTCTATGGAAATAAAATGTTGACAAAATTTTCTATAGAAATACAATTTGGCAAAATTTTCTATAATAATAAAATTTTGATAAAATTCTCTATAATAATAAAATTTTGACAAAATTTTCTATAGAAATAAAATTTTGACAAAATTTTCTACAAAAATTAAATTTTGGCAAAATTTTCTATAGAAATAAAACTTTGACAAAATCTTCTATCAAAATAAAATTTTGTCAAAATTTGCTTTGGGAATAAAGTTTTAACAAAATTTTCTTAGAAATAAAATTTCGACAAAATTTTATAGAAATAAAATTTTGATAAAATTTTTTATAGAATTAAAATTTTGACAAAATTTCCTATAGAATTAAAATTTTGACAAAATTTCCTATAGAAATAAAATTTTAACAAAATTTTGACAAAATTTTCCATAGAAATAAAATTTTGACAAAATTTTCTATAGAAATAAATTTTGGCAAAATTTTCTATAGAAATAACATTTTGACAAAATATTCTACAGAAATAAAATGTTAACAAAAATTTCTATGGAAATAAAACGTTGACAAAATTTTCTTTAGAAATAAAATGTTGACAAATTTTTTTTTATAAAAATAAAATTTTGACAATATTTTCTGTAGAAATATTTTTTTTTACCAAATTGTCTATAGAAATAAAATTTTTACAAAATTCTCTATAGAAATTAAATGTTGGCAAGATTTTCTATAGCAATAAAATTGTGACAAATTTTTCTAGAGAAATAAAATTTCGATGAAATTTTCTATAGAAATAAAATTTTGATAAAATTTTCTATAGAAATAAAATTTGGACAAAACTTTCTATAGAAATAAAATGTTGATGAAATTTTCTATAGAAATAAAGTTTGGACATAATTTTCTATAGAAATAATGAGAGTTGATATATCAATTAATTTAAGAATTATTTCTTTAAATCAAAAAATATTTTTCTTCACTTTACGGAAAATTTGCTTTCCTTAAAAACAAACATCTTTAATGGATGACCGCAGGTATCACAGCAATCTTTTAATTAAAATGTCTCTATTTTAAAGAGCTTTGTCCTTAATATTGGCAAATTTAGTATTAGGTCAATATTTTTGTCATATGGACTAACTTGAAATTTTCAAGACAAAGCTACTGTTACCGCATCACAAGTAAATTTCTTTAGTAGGAGAAAAGATTCGACCTGGCCCAACTTTTGGGCAGGCCGTTGAGTTTTTTAAAACATGTCATGTTATATTTTGGTTATATTAAATATCAAAGGTTAGGTTAGGTTAGGTTAGGTTAGGTTAGGTTAGGTTAGGTTAGGTTAGGTTAGGTTAGTTGGCAGCCCGATGTATCAGGCTCACCTAGACTATTCAGTCCATTGTGATACCACATTGGTGAACTTCTCTCTTATCACTGAGTGCTGCCCGATTCTATGTTAAACTCAATGACAAGGGACCTCCTGTTTATAGCTGAGTCCGAACGGCGTTCCACATTGCAGTGAAACCACTTAGAGAAGCTTTGTAAGCCTCAGAATTGTCACCAGCATTACTGAGGTAGGATAATCCATCGCTGAAAAACTTTTGGTGTTCGGTCGAAGCAGGAATCGAATCCACGACCTTGTGTATGCAAGGCGGGCATGCTAACCGTTGCACCACGGTGGCTCCCAAAAATACCATATATCCATATTGAAATCATATCTTTAAATTTAAGCTAAACAAGCTTAATGTAGAGTATCAAATATTGGGAGCCGGCCCAACTTTACCTTTTCCTACATGCCATATTGAATACATCACATTGATGTAAACTATAAACGAATTAATATGCTCTATCAATTGTTTAATATGTATGCAACGTATTCTCTGCTAATTTTGATTGAGTCGACGATATGCGAGAGTAATCTTTATAAATGAATATACATTTCTTTGCTTAAAATGCGAAGCACGTTTAACCTTGAAATCCAAGAAATTAAATTATAAAAAAAAAGATTCTCTTCAACCATATTTCTTCGAATTTTAAATTGAATGTCATATTGGTTAATTAATGTTTTGCTGTTGCTTTTTAAATCATAAAATTTTCTGGCAATCATAATATTGGGTAGTTGAAAAAATGTTCTCGCTGAAAAACTTTTTGATGTTCGGCCGAAAATGGGATTGCGCAAATGGTCTATTTTAGCCATTGGACGACATTATTTTACATTGAATTTTATACCCACGTTTAGTTCATAAAATTTGTGAGACATACTTGGGATAAATAAATAGCTTGCTTAAATTGTAAAGATGTGGAAAAATAGTAAAATTTAAGTAAATTTAAACCTAATTGTCCAGGATACGCTATGTCCAGGGCATCGACACAATATCTAGAACATTTCCCCGATTATATTCAGCGTTTAATTTGATCCCACGATCGATGAATACGAGAGGAGCATGACCATTGGGCTTCACGGCGGTCTACGCTATTCTGCTGGCCAATTGAGGGAGTAAATTTTCAATAGAAATCTTTGGAAAAACCGGATAATTTTGTTTCTTATTGGAGAAAAGTCGGAAACTCCTTGGCTCTTCCCCGTCCAACTTTTTTTGTGAATCGGTGAGCTTTTGCACTTTTTGAAACTTCAAATCTGGCTTTCAATTTTCGGATAATTCTTACACTACCAGTATAACAGTAAGGAGTAACGGAACGAGAAATAAACGATTTATTCACGAATAACTTTATTTCAGTATGTATTCTATTTGTAAGCTTGTACAAAATAAAATGAATTGTCACCGAAATAAATTTGTTAGCTGTGCAGAAATGATGGCAATCTGAAGTTGCTTACAATACATATCAACCACAAATAAATTTAATTTCCATTACCAATGCATTACTTACAAGTTCTAAGCGTGTGCCATATTTTTATACACTATGCCACACTGTGGAACTTAACTAACAAAAATGTTTTTCTGAAAAATTTTATTTCCATAGAAAATTTTGTCAAAATTTTTTTCTATAGAAAATTTTGTCAAAATTTTATTTCTATAGAAATTTTTGTCAAAATTTTATTTCTATAGAATTTTTTGTCAAAATTTTATTTCTCTAGAAAAATTTGTCAAAATTTTATTTCTATAGAAAATCTTGTCAAAATTTCATTTCTATAGAAAAATTAACCAAAATTTCATTTCTATAGAAAATTTTGTCAAATTTGGTTTCTATAGAAAATTTTGTCAAAATTTGATTCCTATAGGAAAATTTTTCAGAATTTTATTTCTATAGAAAAAACTATCAGAACTTTATTTCCATAGAAAAAATTATCAGAACTTTATTTCCACAGAAAGTTTTGTCGAAATTTTATTTCTATAGAAAATTTTGTCAATATTTTATTTCTATAGAGAATGTTGTCGATATTTGATTTCTATAAAAAAATTGTAAAAATTTTATTTCTACAGAACATTTTGTCAACATTTTATTGCTTTAGAAAATTGTGTCAACATTTTATTTCTACAGAAAAGTTTTTCAAAATTCTATTTCTATAGAAAATTGTGTCTAAATTTTATTTCTATAGAAAAATTTGTCTAAATTTTATTTCTATAGAAAATTTTGTCAAAAGTTCATTTCTATAGAAAATTTTGTCAAAATTTTATTTCTACAGAAAATTTTATTTCTATAGAAAATTGTGTCTAAATTTTATTTCTATAGAAAATTTTGTCTAAATTTTATTTCTATAGAAAATTGTGTCTAAATTTTATTTCTATAGAAAATGTTGTCAAAATTTCATTTCTATAGAAAATTGTGTCTAAATTTTATTTCTATGGAAAATTTTGTCTAAATTTTATTTCTATAGAAAATTTTGTCAAAATTTCATTTCTATAGAAAATTTTGTCAAAAATTTTATTTCTACAGAAAATTTTGTCAAAATCTTATTTCTATAGAAAAATTTTTAAAGATTTAATTTCCATAGAAAATTTTGTAAAAATTTAATGTCCATAGAAAATTTTGTCAAAATTTTATTTCTATAGAAAATTGTGCCCAAAAATTTTATTTCTATAGAAAGTTTTGCCAAAAAATTTTATTTCTATAGAAAACTTTGTCAAAATTTTATTTCTATAGAAAATTCTGTCAAAGTTTTATTTCTATGTTAAATTTTTTCAAAATTTTATTTCTACAGCAAATTTTATCAAAATTTTATTTCCATAGAATATTTTGTCAAAATCTTATTTTTATAGAAAATTTTGTAAAGATTTAATTTCCATAGAAAATTTTGTCAAAATTTTATTTCTATAGAAAATTTTGCCAAAATTTTATTTCTACAGAAAATTTTGTCAAAATTTTATTTCTATAAAAAATTTTTTAAAAATTTTATTTCTATAGAAAATTTTTTCAAAATTTTATTTCTATGTTAGATTTTTTCAAAATTTTATTTCTATAGAAAATTTTGCCGCAACTTTATTTCTATAGAAAATTTTGCTAAGATTTTATTTCTATAGAAAATTTTGATTTAAAGAACTAATTCTTAAATTAATTGATATATCAACACTCATTATTTCTATAGAAAATTATGTCCAAACTTTATTTCTATAGAAAATTTCATCAACATTTTATTTCTATAGAAAATTTTGTGAAAAAATTTTATTTCTATAGAAAATTTTGCCAAAATTTTATTTCTACAGAAAATTTTATCATAATTTTATTTCTATAGAAAATTTTGTCAATATTTTATTTCTATAGAAAATTTTATCCAAATTTTAATTCTATAGAAAATTTTGCCAAAAAATTTTATTTCTATAGAAAATTTTGTCTAAATTTTATTTCTATAGAAAATTTTGTCAAAATTTTATTTATATAGAAAATTTTATTTCTACAGAAAATTTTGCCAAAAAATTTTATTTCAATAGAAAATTTTGTCAAATTTTTTTTCTTTAGAAAATTTTGTCTAAATTTTATTTCAACAGAAAATTTTGCAAAAAAATTTATTTATATAGAAAATTTTGCAAAAAAATTTTATTTTTATAGAAAATTTGGTAAACATTTTATTTCGACAGAAAATTTTGTCAACATTTTATTTTTATTAAAAATTTTGTCGAAATTTTATATCTATAGAAAATTTTGTCAAAATTTTATTTCTATAGAAAATTTTGTCAACATTTTATTTCTATAGAAAATTTTGTCAAAATTGTACTTCATCATTATTTTCATCGGTTATAATATATGCAAAGTATTGTAATTATTCGAATTTAACTTTAGATTATTACATTTTTAAAACTAATTTTTTCCAATATTTTGTTTTCGTTTTTTTTAATGTAAACATAATCCCTGTTTGAAATATTACTTCCAAATCTAGAGAATTCAAATTTAAATTTAATGCTAACTGTAATTTTTTCACATAAAAGCTTTAACTCTATTCAAAAAAAGTAGTTTTGTAGTAATCCACACACAAGAAAAGCTTTTTATTCGACCATCTGAAAAGCTCTTGAAAACTTTAAGCTTAATTTAGCCAAAAATCATATCGACATAAAACTTTAAAAACCTAAGCAAACGCATAGAAAAAGGCCCATTCAAGACCAGAAGTAAAGGCGAAAAACAACAAAAGGCTAAGAAAAACGAAACTCAATTTTATAAGAAAAAAATACTTAATGTTTTTGGTTGTTTAGTTAAGGCTTTATAAAGTATAAAAACTATAAATAAACCTGAGCAAAGAAACATTTCAAGATTTGCCACAGAAAAGTGAACACCAAGAGTGCAAAGAACTTAGAAAAATAAAAAAGAAACAAACATTTTGAAATAAATCCAAACAAATACAGAAAATTATATAAAAAGAAAAATACAAAAGAAAATTTAAAAACAAATAATAATAAAACAATAAATAATTTCAAGTGGAAGTGAAAAAAATTATTATTGTTAAAAAGTTGTATTTACAAAAATTGTTCAAAAAAATGCAATTGTTGATGTTGCAATCATCATTGGCCATTATGGCCTTAATTGGTAGTTCCCAGGCAGCAATTGCCTCAATACCAAACTCTCAGGAATTTGCAACATCAACATCCTCTCTAGTCAATGTTGATGGTTTATTAGCATTTCCTAGTGATCCAGCATCAGATACAGTCTTAAGTGGCGAAAACGATGAACGTCAGGCCAATGGTCAAGATAAATTTAGTACAAGTGAGTGTGGTAACTGGAATATATGAAAAATAAAATTAAAAAATGAAAATCGTGACAAGATTGGGAGGGGGAAAACAAAACACAAAAAAGGAACAGGAAATATATGGCTCCAAGGCGTGTTTTGTATGTGTGCCCAATTTATCCTCCCATTTGAATAGAGGAACTCATATTAACTAAAAACAAATGTGCTAGCTGTTTTATTTCCTTTACATAATATCAAATGCAGTTATTTATTTCTTTATGTTTGTGTGCCACGATTTTTTTTGTTATTGTGGAGGAAACTGAAAAACCACTTTTTTGTGTTTTTGTTGTTTTGTGAGGAAAATTTCAGGTTTTGTGGTTTAGTTTTACAAAAGGTTGTAATATGAAGTGACTTTTTTCATCATCATCATCAAAAAATGCACAAAAATACTTCGAGAAGTAATCCAAGAAAATAATTGTTGCATATTTGTTGAAGACATTTAAGCTAGTTTTACATGTTCGTTACTCATAGCCCATTCATTCGAAATGTCACAAAAATTTTAAAATTGTATTAGGCAAAGTTGTTGCAAGCTCCTAAGAAAACTGGCTGAGCATGTGATGTGTGGAGTAATTTTTTTATGCTGAAGACTCCAATGAATCAATTAAACAAGTATCTGTCTTAAGTCTTTTGATTTCATCTGCCTCAGCATATTCGTATTAATTTGATAATTGTGTAAATCGACAAAGTATTGCAAATTACATTTTTCCTAATGGAGGTAATAATTTTTCTAGTAAATGTCACATGTTATAAATGGGGGAAATAAATACTAAATAGAATACGAAAAGTTCATTTGTTGGTTAGACACAAAAGTCTTACACCAATATCGCAATTCCCATGAAAATATTTGATATTCTTATAAGGAGGTCATTCGCAATTTCCATGAAAATTTGTTATATTCTTATAAGGAGGTCATTTAAAGTTAAATTAAATTTTTAATAATTTAATAATTATTTATTTATCAAACTAGATGGTTTATAGCTCAGTTGCAATAGAAATAAAATTAAAAATTAAAAAAAATCTTAATTTTAAAAAATTTTGTTGTCAAGTCCCCCAAAGATGAGGCTTTTACGTATGCAAATTTTTTCAAACAAACGTAAAAAATTTGAACAAATCATTAAATCGCTTATCGTAAATTCAGATTTATTTTATTGAAAAGAAGGGGGGAAATTTTGTTTGTGTAAAATTTGGTTTCGCAGGAAATTTTTTTTGTTCTTTGGATAGATTTAAAATCCCAATAAGTTCTGAAGTTCTGATAAGTTCTGAAATGACTGAAAAGCTTTTGAAATTTTCAAAAAAAAAAAAATGTCTATAGAAAATTTTGTTAAAATTTTATTTCTATAGAAAATTTTGTTAAAATTTAATTTCTATAGAAAATTTTGTTAACATTTTATTTCTATAGAAAATTTTGTTAAAATTTCATTTCTATAGAAAATTTTGTTAACATTTTATTTCTATAGAAAATTTTGTTAAAATTATATTTTTATAGAAAATTTTGTTAAAATTTTATTTCTATAGAAAATTTTGTCAAAATTTTATTTCTATAGAAAATTTTGTCAAAATTTTAGTACTATAAAAAATTTTGTCAAAATTTTTTTTTATTACTATATAAAATTTTGTCAACATTTTATTACTATAGAAAATTTTGTCAAAATTTTATTACTATAAAAAATTTTGTCAAAATTTTATTTCTATAAAAAATTTTGTCAAAATTTTATTTCTATAAAAAATTGTGTCAACATTTTATTACTATAGAAAATTTTGTCAAAATATAATTAATTAAAAAAGTTGAATCAAACTAATTTTTAAGTGATTATTTTCGAAAATTCTATTAAAATTATAAATGGTGAAATTTTTTCTATGAGCACGCAAAAAAGTAGTAAAAATATTATTTTTGGACCCGGAAGTGGTGCCAAATTAGCGCAGAAGCAATGAATTTAATATGGGTTTGTCATAGAATGGATGTCCACACGTTCAACAGCCACTGCTCTGAATTTGCACCACTTCTTAAGGTTTGATCCAAATTCAGTGTTTTGGATGTAAATTAAAAAAAATTGTGATAATTTGCCAAACAAAAATTTTCTTAATTTTTTTTTTTATGATTTTAATGCATTTTAACGTTTATCTGAAACATTTGATCTCAAATAATTAAAAAAAAATCGCATTTTTTCTAGCAAAGATTTTGCATGTTTTCGAATAAATTTAGATAATTTGTTCCATTTTATTAATTCTTACTCTGATATTAACCTACTTGATGGGAGCCACCGTGGTGCAATGGTTAGCATGCCCGCCTTGCATACACAAGGTCGTGGGTTCGATTCCTGCTACGACCGAACACCAAAAAGTTTTTCAGCGGTGGATTATCCCACCTCAGTAATGCTGGTGACATTTCTGAGGGTTTCAAAGCTTCTCTAAGTGGTTTCACTGGAATGTGGAACGCCGTTCGGACTCGGCTATAAAAAGGAGGTCCCTTGTCATTGAGCTTAACATGGAATCGGGCAGCTCTCAGTGATAAGAGAGAAGTTCACCACTGTGGTATCACAATGGACTGAATAGTCTAAGTGAGCCTGATACATCGGGCTGCCACATAACCTAACCTACTTGATACAACAAAAATTTAAATTACCCATTAAAAATACGAAAACCGCGACGTATAAAAAATGTTATTAAAAGAACTCCCTGTGTGGTTAAAATAAAGAACATCTGTGAGAGGAAATTTTTGGAAGTGTTTTTTTTTAAATTTAAACCGATGCCCAGATTTGACCTCCGGAGCTCTTGGAAGAGCAAAATTCATCCGATCCGGTTGAAATTTGATACGTGGTGAAATTTGGTACATTGCGCTAGTATATGACCGCTACCAACCATGCAAAAATGGGACCATATCGGTCTTTAGTTATATATAGCCGATCCCCAAAAATAATGTACCAAAATTTTATTACTACACTCAAAAAAAAGTGAACTCACTATTTCACTAAAGCCAATTTAACTATATTTTAGTTCATGAAATTATTATATTTGGAGAAAGTTTCATTTACTCTAATAATTTTTTGCGTACGTTAGTTAAATGAACTAAAAGACGGGAAAAAATTATACACAAATGAAGTAAAAAGTTTTACTAAATTCGTACTTCTCACAAAATAGTTCATTATTTCTTAAAATTTGTAAATTTTACTACAACAGCGTCCATCATGAACTTCGTATGTCACTAAAGACATTCTTGCAATTTTGAACTCCAATTTTTTCCTTCAAACTACAAAATTTTCTTTAAAAAGTGAAAAAAATTATTTATGTCTAATAAATTTTCTTGAATTTGTCGAAAAATATTTACTTATTTTTGTGATATCGGCGTGATGCCAGCGCTTGTAATACTGTTTAGTTAAAAATTTCTAAAACTATTCAAAATTTTCTAAAATTAATCAAAAGTTTTCATCCTGGTGGGTTCACTGTTTTTTCAGTGTATAGAAAATTTTGTCAAAATTTTATTACTATATAACATTTTGTCAAAATTTTATTACTATAGAAAATTTTGTCAAGATTTTATTTCTATAGAAAATTGTGTCAAAATTTTATTTCTATAAAAAATTTTGTCAACATTTTATTACTATACAAAATTTTGTCAGGATTTTATTTCTATAGAAAATTTTGTCAAAATTTTATTTCCATAGAAAATTTTGTCAAAATTTTATTTACATATATACAAAATTTTGTCAAAATTTTTTATAGAAATAAAATTTTGTCAACATTTTATTACGATCGAAAATTTTGTCAAAATTTTATTACTATACAAAATTTTGTCAAGATTTTATTTCTATAGAAAATTTTGTCAAAAGTTAATTTCTATAAAAAATTTTGTCAAAATTTTATTTCTATAAAAAATTTTGTCAACATTTTATTATTATACAAAATTTTGTCAGGATTTTATTTCTATAGAAAATTTTGTCAAAATTTTATTTCCATAGAAAATTTTATCAAAATTTTATTTCTATAGAAAATTTTGTCGACATTTTATTACTATACAAAATTTTGTCAAAATTTTTTATAGAAATAAAATTTTGTCAACATTTTATTACTATAGAAAATTTTTTCAAAATTTTATTACTATACAAATTTTGTCAAGATTTTATTTCTATAGAAAATTTAGTGAAAATTTTATTTCTATAAAAAATGTTGTTAACATTTATTTATACAGAAATTTTGTTAAAATTTTATTACTATACAAAATTTTGTCAACATTTTATTACTATAGAAAATGTTGTCAAGATTTTATTTCTATAAAAAATTTTGTCAAAATTTTATTTCTATAAAAAATGTTGCCAAAATTTTATTACTATACAAAATTTTGTCAAGATTTTATTTCTATAGAAAATTTAGTCAAAATTTTATTTCTATAAAAAATTTAGTCAAAATTTTATTTCAATAACAAATTTTGTCAACATTTTATTTATACAGAAATTTTGTCAAAATTTTATAACTATACAAAATTTTGTCAACATTTTATTACTATAGAAAATTTGGTCAACATTTTTTTACTATACAAAATTTTGTCAAGATTATTTTATTTCTATAGAAAATTTTGCCAAAATTTTATTTCTATAAAAAATGTTGTCAACATTTTATTTATACAGAAATTTTGTCAAAATTTTATTACTATACAAAATTTTGTCAAAATTTTTTATAGAAATAAAATTTTGTCAACATTTTATTACTATTGAAAATTTTGTCAAAATTTTATTACTATACAAAATTTTGTCAAGATTTTATTTCTATAGAAAATTTTGTCAAAAGTTAATTTCTATAAAAAATTTTGTCAACATTTTATTATTATAGAAAATTTTGTCAAAATTTTATTACCATAAAAATTTTGTAAAGATTTTATTTCTATAGAAAATTTAGTCAAAATTTTATTCCTATAAAAATTTTTGTGAATATTTTATTTATACAGTAATTTTGTCAAAATTTTATTTCTGTTCAAAATTTTGTCAAGATTTTATTTCTATAGAAAATTTTGTCAAAATTTTATTGCTATAGAAAATGTTGTCAAAATTTTATTTCTATAGAAAATTTTGTCAAAATTTTATTTCTACAGAAAATTTTGTCAAAATTTTATTTCCATAGAAAATTTTGTTAAAATTTTATTTCTATAGAAAATTTTGTCAATCTGAATTATATACGTATTTAATCGGCCTTTTTGTGTTTAATATATACCCCGTATGGAATAGCTTACAATTGAGAAGACGCTGTTAAAAAGATTTAAGATACCTTGCTATCGGCAAGTGTTACCGCAACCCAAGTAATTCGATTGTGGGCAACAGTCTTTAGTAGAAGTTTCTACACAATCTATGGTGGAGGGTACATAAGATTCGGCCTGGCCGAACTTACGGCCGTATATACTTACGGTTGTATATATTTTTTATGATTCTTTAAAATCCAAAAACTTATGACTCATTAAATGAATACTCTGAAAATATACTTGATGTTACAAAAAGAAGAAACTAAACAAACTTCAAAATAAATTATAGCACTTGTCAAAGAAATAACCACCAGACCAGCTAAAATGTTTAGCAAACTCAAGACACTAAAACATACAGCTCTTTGTATACCACGAGTGCAGCTCAACAAAACTGAAATTGATGTAGGTCAGTTAGCAGTTTTTTTGTATACTTCTTTAGATCAAACCTAAGGCTATGGATAGTAAAACAGAAACAGTAAAAAACAAAAGACCACAAAAGCTTCTAAAAAGTCATAGACTTTAAAGACAGCTGTTTGTTTTTTTTTTGTTTTTATCTGATTGTGTTTGTATTTTGTGTGAAAATCGAAGCCGGTTCCTACTATAGACGGTGGATAAGTAAACATATACAAGCTTCAAGTTACGCTTGAAGTTTCAAGCAAACAATCGTTTTTTCGTGTTGTTGTTGCTGCTTTTGTTAAACTTTAATGTCGGTGGCCTGAGTAAAGACAATATTGATGGATTTCCTTCAAAAATGTATCATGATTTTCGTAATCTCGGTTAAGGTATTTGTAGAGCTAATCAAACTTTATATGCAATTAGTAAATATAATAATTATTTGTTTTGTTTTTTAGAGGTTTTATGGTTAACAATGTTCATGGAGGAGTGTTTTACGTATTACGTGTATACTCGTATTTAAGGCTTAATTTCTGAATCTGAATCATTTCTAGATACAAGTGATCGATCAGTGTTAATCAATCTCAATAAGGTGTTAAAAAAATGTGATGAAAAGTAATTTGTCAATAACCAAAAGTCTGCTTGTGGCCAAGGGTATTGAATTCCATCTATATACTATAACCTTCAATGAAAGAAATAACCATATGAGTGTGTATGAGTGTGTGCGGGGAAGAAATAGCAAAATTTGTTTTTTCAATCAATCCTTATAAACAAAAGACTTAAGACACATACACCATCTCTCTTTCCTACATTCACTTAGTGCCCACGATTATGGCTTATTCACCCCAAACTATTCACACTGGTTTACTAAACTTCTTTTTCTGATTTCAACTCTTTGTTTACTATGCTTGAATAGCAATTCATATCTTCTTTATAGCATGCTAAAGTCTTGTTTGTTTTGCAGACAACGACGCTATCAAATATTAAAGAAGTAACAACATTTCTGATCTTGACCCAAATATTTTATCATTTTAGCGCTTGGCAAATTTTAAACAAGAGAAAAAAAACTAAATAATAGTATTTATTGTTCGAATACTTCCATTGAACTCTTAACGCTCTAACATGCTATCAAATAATAGTAATAAAATTTAATAAAAACCACAGCCCACATATGAACCTCCCCCACTATGAATATTTGAACAATTCAAATTATAATTGTCCAATTTTTATAATTGAAATGTTTTTTTTTTACTAAATAAAATAAAAATTCCAGTGTTTGCTATAGGTTTAAATGAATGATATGCGAACATGTTTGCCGCAAACATTTCATGAATAGCACACTCAGGAAAATGTTAACGAATAGACAATTGCACTTTCTTTTATTTCATGAAAATTAATTCAATTTAGTTAAAATTTATATTAGTTTCTTACATACACTTAAAAAAACGCAAAGATACACATCTTCAATTAAGAATGGTGCTCTTGATCCCGAGAGAAAGATGTGGCTTTTTTAAATCTAGGCTCGATAAAATTAACCCTTACATGCACAAGATCACCGATTCCTCCGATAAAATATAATATGCAAAATGGTAAAACATCTGCATACCACATTAAAAAAAATTAAATGTTTTTTTTTTTTTTTTTTTTTTTAAATAGTGGTTGCATCTTAAAAAATACAGTGCATATTAAACTAAGTTTTTATTTAAAAATAAACAATTTAATTTAAATGGAGAATAGAGATATTTTTTCACAATACAGATTTTTTACCAAGATTACTTTCAAATCTGGTAAATATTATTTAACTTCAAATTTGCAGTTTTTTGAATTTGTGGTAAAAATTTGATTTTCATTTTTGACTGCAGATTACTCAGAATTACTACAAATTCTTTAAAATAAGTATATTATACCCTGCGTCACACTGTGGAACAGGGTATTATAAGTTAGTGCATATTTTTTAAAAATACCGTTATGATGTTTTAAATGCAACAAATTTGATTTCATGGAATTCGGTCAACATTTTAAGATATAAGTTTTTTTTTTGGTTGTGTCTTAAAAGATACAGTGCTCATTTAAGGGTTAAAATAAGTCTTAGCTTAGATATGAAGCACTTTTGTCTTTAATCCAAAGATCTGTAAAATAAAAGAATATCTCCCATATTCAAAAAAAGTTAAAATTACCTTGAGGCACGGATATCACTCGTGCCAAAAATAATATAGCAAAATTTGAAGAACATTTTACCAAAAATGTACGAAATTAAAAAATCTTATTATGAAGTTTATTGCTCAAATTTTTAGTATCAACAAGTGTGAATTATGAATTTATATAATGTGAATGTTGAATTTATAGAAAGTTTTGTTAAGATGTTATTCCTGTAGAAAATTTTGTAAAAATTTTATTTCTGTAGAAAATTGTGTCAAAATTTTATTTCTATAGAAAATTTTGTCAAAATTTTATTTCTATATAAACTTTTGTCAAAATTTTATTTCTGTCCAAATTTTATGTATATACAAGATTCTTTTTAAAGTTTTATATCTATAGAAAGTATTGTCAAAAGTTTATACCTATAGAAATTTTTTTAATTGGTTATTTCTATATAAATTTTGTTAAATTTTTATTTGTATAAAGAATTATGTCAAATTTTATTTTTATAGAAAATTATGTCAAAATTTTATTTCTATAGAAAATTATGTCAAAATTTTATTTCTATAGAAAATTTTTTCAAAAATTTATTTCAATAAAAAATTTTTTCCAAATGTTATTTCTATTGAAAATTTTGTCAAAATGTTATTTCTATAGAAAATTTTTCCAACATTTTATTTCTATAGAAAATTTTGTCAATTTTTTTTTCGAAAATTTTATTAAAATTTTATTTCTATAGAAAATTTTGTCAAAATTTTATTTCTATAGAAAGTTTTGTTAAAATTTTATTTCTATAGAATATGTTGTCCAAATTTTATGTATGTACGAAATTTTTTCAAATGGTTATTTCTATATAAATTTTGTTAAATTTTTATTTGTATAAAGAATTATGTCAAATTTTATTTCTACAGAAAATTATGTCAAAATTTTATTTCAATAGAAGATTTTGATCAATTTTATTTCTATAGAAATTTTTTTTCAAAAATTTATTTCTATAGCAATTTTTTTCAAAAATGTATTTCTATAGAAAATTTTTCCAAATGTTATTTCTAACATATATAAAATTTTGTCAAAATAAAAAAATTATAGAAAATTTTATCAAAATTCTATTTCTATAGAAAATTTAATCAAAATTCTATTTCTATAGAATATTTTGTCAAAATTTTATTTCTATAGGAAATTGTTGTCAACATTTTATTTCTATAGAAGGTTAGGTTAGGTGGCAGCCCGATGTAACAGGCACACTTAGACTATTCAGTCCATTGTGATACCACATTGGTGAACTTCTCTCTTTTAACGGAGTGCTGCCCGATTCCGTGTTAAGCTCAATGACAAGGGACCTCCTTTTCATAGCCGAGTCCTAACCATTTCTATAGGAAATTGTGGTCAAAATTTTATTTCTATAGAACATTTTGTGAAAATTTTATTTCAATATAGATCGAAAACCTTAGTTGTTGGTACCTTCATTTTTTGTGTTTATTTGCATAATTTATTATAATTTTAAATAAACTAATAATAATAATACTAATAATAATAATAATTTATTTCAATACAATATTTTATCCAAATTTTATGTCTATACAAGGTTAGGTCAACATCTTATATCTATAGAAAGTTTTGTCAACATCTTATATCTATACACCCAGAGAAGGAATATGATCACCTCAATCATGTTTTAAGAGCAAAATGTTATTTTTGGGTGGTGACCATGTAATATAAGTTAGTGCATATGTTTGCACCACCCAGAAGGAGACGAGATAGACACATAGTGTCTTTGGCAAAAATGCTCAGGGTGGGCTCTTGAGTCGATATAGCGATGTCCGTCTGTCCGTGAAAACATTTTTGTAATCAAAGTCTAGGTCGCAGTTTTAGTCCAATCGACTTCAAATTTGGCAAAAGTATATGTTTTGACTCAGAATAGATCCCTATTGATTTTGAAAGAAATCGGTTCATATTTAGATATA
Organism: Haematobia irritans; assembly: GCF_050003625.1. Lineage (NCBI taxonomy): Eukaryota > Metazoa > Arthropoda > Insecta > Diptera > Muscidae > Haematobia > Haematobia irritans. The sequence goes on from NC_134398.1 coordinate 27,901,941, forward strand.
GCTCCCATATATATCTTTCGCCCGATATGGACTAATACGGTCCCAGAAGCCAGAGTTTTACCCCAATTTGGTTGAAATTTTGCACAGGGAGTAGAATTAGCATTGTAGCTATGCGTGCCAAATTTGGTTGAAATCGGTTCAGATTTAGATATAGCTCCAATATATAGCTTTTGGCCGATTTACACTCATATGACTACAGAGGCCAATTTTTTGCTCCGATTTAGTTGAAATTTTGCACAGGGAGTAGAATTAGCATTGTAGCTATGCGTGCCAAATTTGGTTGTAATCGGTTCAGATTTAGATATAGCTCCCATATATAGCTTTCGGCCGATTTACACTCATATGACCACAGAAGCCAATTTTTTGCTCCGATTTAGTTGAATTTTTACACAGGGAGTAGAATTAGCATTGTAGCTATGCGTGCCAAATTTGGTTGTAATCGGTTCAGATTTAGATATATGTCTCATATATAGCTTTCGCCCGATTTACACCACAGATCCAATTTTTAACTCCGATTTCGTTGAAATTTTGCACAGGGAGTAGAATTAGCATTGTAGCTATGCGTGCCAAATTTGGTTGAAATTTTGCACAGGGAGTAGAATTAGCATTGTAGCTATGCGTGCCAAATTTGGTTGAAATCGGTTCAGATTTAGATATAGCTCCTATATATATATGTTTTTCTGATTTCGACGAAAATTGTCAAAATACCAACATTTTCCTTGTTAAATCGCCACTGCTTAGTCGAAAAGTTGTAGAAATGACTCTAATTTTCCTAAACTTCTAATACTTATATATCGAGCGATAAATCATAAATAAACTTTTGCGAAGTTTCCTTAAAATTGCTTCAGATTTAAATGTTTCCCATATTTTTTACTAACATTGTGTTCCACCCTAGTGCATTAGCCGACTTAAATTTTGAGTTTTTAGATTTTGTAGAAGTCTATCAAATTCTGTCCAGATCGAGTGATATTTAAATGTATGTATTTGGGACAAACCTTTATGTATAGCCCCCAACATATTTGACGGATGCGATATGGTATCGAAAATTTAGATCTACAAAGGGGTGCAGGGTATAATATGGTCGGCCCCACCCGACTTTAGACTTTCCTTACTTGTTTTCTATAGAAAATTCCATTAAGAAATGTATCGACCTTTGCGTCTTCTTTTCTAAGCAACATTTACATTGGTTTTTATGCCAAGAAATCTTTGGCTTCAAAACAATATTTGTTGTCGGTGCAAATACTGGTATTTATTCATTTAGATGGTTTAATCCTCAGTAACATTTCTAATTATTTCAGTATTTTCAATGTGCCACAAAATGTCAACCACTTAATCTAAATTGCAAATAAATAAAATGAGAATTCTGAAAAATGTTCATTAAATTCTTTAATTATAATTATCAAAAATTAAGTTAATTGAAACAAATTGATATTAAAGTTAATAAATGAATGTCATTATATTAAGGCGATGACGATATAATTAAGGCGGTCTAACCGAAATAATACCTTCAACTCAAAGTTTATAATCCATACCATAAAATCACAGAAATACTCTTGATTATTATTTCATGAGTCTGCATTTATTTCTTATTTCTGCACCTTATATATATTACAAATGCTAATAATATCATATTTTTTATTATACATTATACGGTATGAAACCATCTTCTTCCTGTTTGTATTTTATTTATATGCTTTTAACATGTTTTTTGTATCTTCTTGTAAAATTTGCATGTCTAATTAAATTCATAGTTTCAAATATTTTTAATTCCCGTTTGAACTTTAATGAGCAAATTAACGACAATCTATTGTTGCAAACAAAAAAAAATTTTTTGGGCTACATTTGTTATTTGATCAACACCTTGAAATACTAATCGATGACCCAGAGGCAATATCCCAACGTTAATCTATAATCTCATTAATGATAGTATAGCCATAAAATAGTTTGATACATTTTTGGCGATTTAATTAATTAAAAATCAATTTCCTTTACTATGGCATTTTAAAATATTCTCAATTATTTATTAATTGTTTGATTTAATTGATGGAGATTGTTTGGATTTGATGAAATATGCAATTTTCATTTGGTCATTGTTAGAAATATAATGAGTTATCTAATTAATGTGGATTAAGTAGAATATGTTGTCTAAACTGTCTATTTTACAATTGAAATAAAAACAATTAATTAAAAGATTGTCCTGTGTTGTTGGAACACGAACAAAGTTGGGAGGAAATTTTTTGATAGTTGTGCCTTTAGAACAACTTCCACATTTTTTTGCTGGGAGATTAATAACAAAAATTGTTCTAACTAAATGAAAATTAATTAAAAAAAATATAATTTACCAAATAAAATGGAATTTTTTTATAATGATTTAATTTACAATTATGTACGTTTACCTTTAACAATTACCATGGCATTGAACTTTCGTGTTACAGTACCGGTTGTCTTTGCATGCAACATAATTATATATTCAATGGCAAACAGTTACAGAGCTACCGTTTTGATTTGATGAATGACTAAATTTTAAATACTCCATTCAAAACACAAAAAAAAGAATTATAGACCACATGAGCCAAAGGCCAAAATACCCCCAGAGTAATATGAAATGCCACAAACCATGACCTACGTCACAAAACATTTGAATGCGGTATAATTAAGAAGAAATGAAAAAAACGAATCCAATAGAAGATGTACAGGTTAAAATATGAGATTTCCAACTCTGCTTTTGCTTTTGTGAACATTGATTACAACAAAGTACAAGTTTAAGGTTGTCACCTTTAAAAACCTGAGATGGGTTTAAGGTTTAAACGTTTTTCTAAGATCATTTGTAGATAGCCTTTAATTATGTCAAAAGATAGAATGGGAGATTTTGTAAACACTTGTGTCTTAAGTCTTTTGTTTATCTTTGATAGTAGGAATTTCAGTAATTGTTTCTCAAAATGTTTCGTATCTAATTTATTTATTTTTTTTTATAATTTCAGATAGTGGCCTAAACATAACACCTTGCTCTCTAAGTGATCCCAATAAAAATGAATGCATACGTGGTCTGATATCAACAGTATTACCACAATTAAAGGTAAGTGTTAATGGAAATGCCTAATACTTTAGGGGGTCATTTTATGTAATGAAATAAAATTTATGTTCGAAGTGATGTGTTTTTGGGTATAACCGGGCAAAAAATTTCCTAACTTTTTAAAGCACTAGTCTAACAGCAGTGCTTACCTAAGTGATATAATTTAAGCTTTACTTTATTTTTTGGTAATAGAATAAACGAGACCCTATATGTATTTGTCAAGCAGATATTTCGCTTTAATTTTCGAACAAAATCAGCAGTTTGGTAAGCTCTTGCTTACGTAGTAAAAATTAACGCAATTCATCTCAAAAGCAATAAAGGAAGTGTATCTTGAGATATGCCGTAAATAGGGACATCTCAGCAGAAAAGAAGGCTTTAATCGAAAAAAAAGTAATTGGCACGGTTTGAGACCAAAATAATCTATCAACATTTGGAGAAAATTTTACCAAAAAACTACCAAATGAAAAAATCTTATTTTCCAAAATTTTATTTCTATAGAAAATGTTGTCAAAATTGTATTTTTGTAGAAAATGTTGTCACAATTTTATTTCTATAGAAAATTTTGTCAAAATTTTATTTCTACACGCAAAAAAATAATTCTTTCCTCCCAAACGAAATTTTAGACAAATAAAGTTCGTTTCTCATTTGCTTTTCGCTGTAAGGAAGTGTATTTGGAAGAAAAGTATATACTTTTTGTGATAAACGTTTATTCTTTTCCAGGATGTAAAAACAATTTCATAAAGACAAACTCAAAAAAAAAATTTTTTTCTTGCTAATAGCATTTTCCTTCACATCTTTCTCACATCCACGAAGTTTTCAGTTCTTAACACCTTTTCCTGTAATACCAACAATGTAGAAGAAATTATACGATTTTATATATTTAAATTTTTTTTTTACCTTTCGCCTGGACGGAGAATCGAACCGCGAACCATGCACTTTGTAAGCCAAAACACTAACCACTGAGCTATGTACCTATTATGGTCATCAATAGATAAATATCCATATAAGTTATATTTATATAGCATAGCTTGCGGCGCCCACGAACCGAATAAACAAAGTTTATTTAACAGAAACAAACATTTAGTTTGGCACCGTGGATCAGTGGTTGCTACGTCCGACTTGCATGCCAAGGGTCGTGGGTTCGATCCCTGCTTCGACCAAAGTTTTTTTTTTTTAACATATATTCCAGATATGTTCGGAAGATTTCGAAAAAATGTTCAACATTACATTGTAGTATATTAAATTTTGAACTGTAAAATGTGTCTTATTAAAGACCTAAATTCAGAAAAGAACAGTGTTTGATATAAACGAAATGGACTGTGTTGTTGTTTCAAAAATAACTTTTTTATTGAAAAAATAAAAACTTTGTAACAAACGAATTTTTTTGGTGATAAAAGTTTAAAATTTTCGAAGCAATTCAAAAAACTCTAACAAAAGAAAAACGTTTTCGGTACACGTTTTCCAAACGTTTTTTTTCTTTGCGTGTATAGAAAATTTTATTTCTATAAAAATTTTGCCAACATTTTATTTCTATAGAAAATGTTGTAATATTTTATTTCTATAGAAAATTTTATCAGCATTTTATTTCTACAGAAAATTTTGTCAAAATTTTATTTCTATAGAAAATTTTGTCAAAATTTTATTTCTATAGAGAATTTTCCCAAAATTTTATTTCTATTAAAAATTTTGTCAAACTTTTATTTCTGTAGAAATTTTCTGTCAAATTTTTATTTCTATACAAAAATTTTTCAAAATTTTATTTCTATAAAATTTTGTCAATTTTTTTGCAATAGAAAAGTTTGTCAAAATTTTATTTGTATAGAAGATTTTGTCAAAATTTTATTTCTTTAGAAAAAGTTGTCAAAATGTTGTCAAATCTTTATATAGAAAATGTTGTCACAATTTTATTTCTGTAGAAAAATTCTGTCAAAATTTTATTTCTATAGAAATTTTTTTTCAAAATTGTATTTCTATAAAAAAAAACTCTGTCAAATTTTATTTCTATAGAGAATTTTCCCAATATTTTATTTCTATAGAAAATTTTGTCTAATTTTTTTTTCTATAGAAAATATTGTGATATTTTATTTTTATAGAACATTTTGTCAAAATTTTATTTCTATAGAAAATTTTGTCAAAATTTTATTTCTATAGAAAATTTTGTCAAAATGTTATTTCTATAGAAAATTTTGTCCAAATTTTACTTCTATAGAAAGTTTTGTCAAAATTTTATTTCTATAGAAAATTTTGTCAACATTTTATTTCTGTAGAAAAATTCTGTCAAAATTTTATTTTATATAAAATTTTTTTTCAAAATTTTATTTCTATACAAAATTCTGTCAAATTTTATTTCTATAGAGAATTTTCCAAAAATTTTATTTCTATTAAAAATTTTGTCAAATTTTTTTTTCTGTAGAAATTTTCTGTCAAAATTTTATTTCTATACAAAAATTTTTCAAACTTTCATTTCTATAAAAAATTCTGTCAAATTTTATTTCTGTAGAGAATTTGTCCCAAAAATATATATAGGAAATTTTGTCACAATTTTATTTTGTCCCAAAAATTTTTTTCTATAGAACATTTTGTCAAAATTTTATTTCTATGGAAAAATTTGCCAAATTTTATTTCTATGGAAAATTTTGTCAACATTTTATTTCCGTAGAAAAATTCTGTCACAATTTTATTTCTATAAAATTTTTTTCCAAAATTTTATTTCTATAGAAAATTTTGTCACAATTTTATTTCTATAGAGAATTTTCCCAACATTTTATTTCGATAGAATGTTTTGTCAAAATTTTATTTCTATAGAAAATTTTGTAAATTTTTTTTCTATAGAAAATTTTGTCAACGTCTTATTTCTATAATTTTTTTATTTTATTTCTATAGAAAATTTTGTCAGAATTGTTTAATCTATAGAACATTTTGTCAAAATGTTATTTCTATAGAAAATTTTGTCCAAATTTTACTTCTATAGAAAGTTTTGTCAAAATTTTATTTCTATAGAAAATTTTGTCAACAATTTTATTTCTGTAGAAAAATTCTGTCAAAATTTTATGCTTATAGAAAATTTTTTCAAAATTTTATTTCTTTAAAAAATTCTGTCAAATTTTATTTCTATAGAGAATTTTCGCAAAATTGTATTTCTATAAAAAATTTTGTCACAATTTTATTTCTATAGAAAATTTTGTCAACATTTTATGTCTGTAGAAATTTTCTGTCAAAATTTTATTTCTATACAAAAATTTTTCAAAATTTTATTTCTATAAAAAATTCTGTCAAATTTTATTTCTATAGAGAATTTTCCCAAAATTTTATTTCTATAGAAAGTTTTGTCAAAATTTTATTTCTATAGATATTTTCTTTCTATAGAACATTTTGTCAAAATTTTATTTCTTGTTGTTGTTTTTTTTATTGCAGCTTAAAACCATACATTGACTAAACTACAAGTGTAGATTAACCAACAGAGGAAAAGAATGTTTGTCAAATTTATTTGGGCAAAGCCCTATAGACTGCAAGATTGTTGGGTGGACGCACGTTTCGGAATTACCACATTCCTCATCAACATCCTCTACTGGTAGCAAAACTATCAACCAATTATCAGAATAAATTCAGGCAGTTCATTAAACCCAACAATGAACCACACTTGAACCTTCCGAAAAATGGCTTTACATTGATAGCCGGCTTATGCCGAAATAAATTCGAAACAAACATATCTCTTTTCCTATGACACTGTCAAATCATCGATTTGAGTTCAGTTGGCTGGGCTTATTTTGAGCGTCTTCTCTTCTTTTTCCATTCGTTTTGTTTTGTATTGTTGGTTTTGTTCTTTAAGCATTGTTGTTGTTTTTTTATTGCAGCTTAAAACTATACATTGACTAAACTACAAGTGTAGCTTAACCAATAGAGGAAAAGAATGTTTGTCAAAAAAAACATTTCTATAGAAAAATTTACCAAATTTTATATCTATGGACAATTTTGTCAATATATTATTTCCGTAGAAAAATTCTGTCACAATTTTATTTTTATAGAAATTTTTTCCAAAATTTTATTTCTATAAACAATTCTGTCAAATTTTATTTTTAAAGAGAATTTTCCCAACATTTTATTTCGATAGAATGTTTTGTCAAAATTTTATTTCTATAGAAAATTTTGTAATTTTTTTTCTATAGAAAGTTTTGTCAACATCTACAATTTTTTTTATTTTATTTCTATAAAAAATTTTGTCTAAATTTTATTTGTGTAGAAAATTTTGTCAAAATTTTATTTCTATAGAAAATTGTTTCAATTTTTTTATTTCTATAAAAAAAAATCTGTCAAATTTTATTTCTATAGAGAATTTTCCCAAAATTTTATTTCTATAGAAAGTTTTGTCAATTTTTTTTCTATAGAAAATTTTGTCAACATCTTATTTCTATAATTTTTTTATTTTATTTCTATAAAAAATTTTGTCAAATTTTATTCACATTATTTAGTTCAAGCCGAACTAAGCAAATATAATTAAAATTTTATTTCTATAGAAAATTTTTTCAAAATTCTATTTCTATAGAAAATTTTTGTCAAAATTTTATTTCTATAGAAAATTGTGTCAAAATTGTATTTCTATAGAAAATTTTGTCAAAATTTAATTTTTATAGAAAATTTTGTCAAAATTTTATATCTATAGAAAATTTTGTCAAAATTTTATTTTTATACAGTGTACTCGCGGTAACGTGAACACCGCATAACGTGAACAAACTACTCCGTAACGGTGAAAAACATGAAATTTTACGTTAAAGGCAGATCTAGTTTGGCTTTTTCGTGAATTTTAATTATTCATTTAAATTGCTTTATAACTACATACCTACTGATATTTTTTCGATCTCTTTTTTTTTTAATTTTTTCATGAAATTAAATTAAGTTTTTAATTTTACTAATAACGAAATTAAGGACTATGACGCTAGAACGTGTAAAACTCCCGAATATGGCAATTTTTTGTTCGGAAATTCGCTGAAGTTCGCTAACGTGAATATTTTCGCTATCGTGAACTCTCTAGGTTTTAATTAGTTAACGTTACCTCGAGTGCACTGTGCAAGATTTTGTCAAAATTTTATTTCTTTAGAAAATTTTGTCAAAATTTTATTTCTATATCAGTGCTCCTTAGTTGGAGAGGAATAATTTGTAAAATCTACCAAAACATAAAGAATTCTACCAATCTACCAAACAGTAAAAAATATACCATTTTGGTAGAATTCTATCAACTGTGGCAACCGTGGTAACTAGGTCAGGCCAGGAGAAGTGTGACATAGTGGGTCAGAGATTTTGACTATTTGTAGATATTTAGGAACTTTATGTCCATATTCTCATGGGTGTCGTTGTTGTAATTTCAGAGGGTTTTCATTTTTCTGGATTACATGGAAACGACTAAATGTATTTGCAACGTTTTTTTCGATTTTTTATATATACTTTTAAAAAAAGAAGCACAAAGAAAAAAATGCATTTTTTGAGTATAGGTATAAAAGTGGCCACATTACAATTGAAATATCTCAGAAAACACTTAAGAATAAAATTTTTCCTCTTTTGATGCTGAGAAATAGCCAAATTTCCTATATTTTGATGTATAATTGGCTATTCATCTTGGAGGTGCTCAATATTTAAAACACATGTTTTGTTCAAAGTACACGCAAAAAACAATGAACCCACCATGAACGAAACTTTTGGTTAATTTTAAAAAAATTTAACTTAACTTTTTACGCACGCTGATGTCACGCCGATATCAAAAAAATTGGTAAATATTTCTCGACAAATTAAAGAATATTTGTTAGATATAATTTTTTTCACTATTTAAAGGAAATTTTTGTAGTTTAAGGGAAAAAATTGCAGTTCAGAATTGTAAAAATGTCTTTAGTGACATATGTAGGTTCAAGATGAGCGCATTATTGTGGGAGACACGAATTCAGTAAATCTTTATGCTTAATTTGTGGACAAGTTTTTCCGTTTTTAGTTCATTTAAATGTTGCGTGATATATAAACTTTTAATTTTTTTCTTTTAACTTTTCTTATAATAAAATTTCTTTTTTCTTTCGATTTTTATTTAAAGAATGATATACCTGAATATGGAATGAGTTCATTGGATCCCTATTTTTATACTCGTGGTATTTTCCGTTATGCCAATGATGGCATTCAAGGAGGACTTTTAATTAAGAATATGCAAATTCATGGCATATCGAATTTACAAGTGAAATCTTTTATTGGAAATTTCACTGACAATAGCCTAATTGTTAAATTGGGCATGGAAATTAAACAACTCAAAGCTGATGGACAATTTAAGGCTGATGTGAAATTCGGAGGTTTACGTTTGGTACCCAAAGGACCCTTCAATATTACAATAGGTAAGTAAAGGAAGAGCAAAATTGTAATAAAATAGAAATAAAAAAATTTATAAAGACCACAAACAAATATCACCAAAATATTTCGTACTTAAAAAGTTTATTTACGTTTATTTAGATTTAGTTAAGAATCAATACCAAAATCCTTAAAGGAAGTTCAAAATCTTTGGATCCAAGTAAACTTTTTTTTGAGTGTATATTTTATGTCAATCGCATAATTAATTAGACATAAAATATGTAATTGATTAAAAAAATTATTTATTTCTTAAACACTTCCAATTAATTTTAATTAATTGATTCAATAAAAATTTTAATTTATTTTTGTCAAGACTCAATTTATTACACCCTGCGCCACACTGTGGAACATGGTATTATAAGTTAGTGCATATGTTTGTAACACCCAGAAGGAGACGAGATAGACACATGGTGTCTTTGGCAATAATGCTCAGGGTGGGTCCCTGAGTCGATATAACCACGTCCGTCTGTCCGTATGTCTGTCCGTCTGTCTGTGAACACATTTTTGTGATCAAAGTCTAGGTCGCAATTTAAGTCCAATCGCCTTCAAATTTGGCACATGTTCCTAATTTGGGTCAGAATAGAACCCTATTGATTTTGGAAGAAATCGGTTCAGATTTTGATATAGCTCCCATATATATCTTTAGCCCGATATGCACTAATATGGACCCAGCAGCCAGAGTTTTATACCGATTTGCTTGAAATTTTGTACAAACATAACACTTAGTCGTATAGTCAAGTGTGCAAAATTTGATTGAAATCGGTTCAGATTTAGATATGGCCCCAGAAGCCAGACTTTTGGCCGAATTTGGTTGAAATTTTGCACTAGGAGTACAATTAGTAGTATAGTCAAGTGTGCAAAATTTGATTGAAAGCGGTTCAGATTTAGATATAGCTCCCATATATATCTTTCGCCCGATATGGACTAATATGGTCCTAAAAGCCCGAGTTTTGGCCCAATTTGGTTGAAATTTTGCACAGGGTGTAGATTTAGTATTGTAGCTATGCGTGCCAAATTTAGTTGAAATCGATTCAGATTTAGATATAGCTCCCATATATATCTTTCGCCCGATATGCACTTATATAGACCCAGAAGCCAGAGTTTTATCCCGATTAGCTTAAAATTTTGCACAAGGAGTACACTTGGTCGTATAGTCATGTGTGCCAAATTTGATTGAAATCGGTACAGATTTAGATATAGCTCCCATATATGTGTTTTTCTGATTTCGACAAAAATGGTCAAAATACCAACATTTTCCTCGTTAAATCGCCACTGCTCAGTCGAAAAGTTGTAAAAATGACTCTAATTTTCCTAAATTTCTAATACATATATATCGAGCGATAAATCATAAATAAACTTTTGCGAAGTTTCCTTAAAATTGCTTCAGATTTAAATGTTTCCCATATTTATTTTTTACTAACATTGTGTTCCAACCTAGTGCATTAGCCGACTTAAATTTTGAGTCTATAGATTTTGTAAAAGTCTATCAAATTCTGTCCCAATCGAGTGATATTTAAATGTATGTATTTGGGACAAACCTTTATATATAGCACCCAACGGATGTGATATGGTATCGAAAATTTAGATCTACAAAGTGGTGCAGGGTATAATATAGTCGGCCCCGCCCGACTTTAGACTTTCCATACTTGTTTTTATATTGCGGTATTGTTTTATTTATTGTAATATTACATATTTGTTAATAATTGTTGTAAATTTAGATTGAAACAGTAAAAAAAAAAACAGTCAAAAAATTTATTGGATCGATTTTTGTTTTTTATTAAAAAAAAAATGGTTTCTGTTTAAATTTTATTAACGATATTTTCTATTTAATTTAATTCACAGATAATATTAAAGCTGTGGCCTTAACTGATGGCAAATTGTTGACCACTGAATCGGGTATGAGATTACAATTACAACGTTTAAATGCCAATGTAGCTGTTGGTAATGCCAAAATCATAGCCAATGGTATTTTCTCAGATCGCAATTTAAGTGAGTTTTTATTTTGTTTTTAGTTTTATTTATCATCTAATTTTTATTCGTCTTGTTACTTTTTTTAGATACTATGATCTTGAATTTAGTTAATGAAAATCTTCCTGAAATTACCCGTGTCGGTATACCAGCTACCCGTGAACAATGGGCTCCCATATTGGTGGAACACATTAATAATTTCTTTGCCAATGTTCCTTTGGAGAAATTCCTAATACCTTAGACAAATTTTACGCACATACAAAACCAAAAATTCTCTAATTTAATAACTCACATTTATTTGTTCTCTCCCACCCACACCCCCACAAAATTTCACAAAATATTTTTACATCTAATTTATAGTTAGGATTTTAGTATTTAAGATATCATTTTTTTTTTATAATAAACACAAATTGTTCTTTATTTATTATTTAATAAAAAAAAAAATACACACAAGACAGAGATACAAATTATTAATATATTGAAATAGTCTTTTGGTCGCTTTCTCATTCATCGATTAGATAATAAGCCAGCTTGTAGAAAAATATTTGTAGGCGTATTTGCTGTTTTATCGACCCGATACAAGCATTTGTAGGGATAGTGATTAAATTTGTGGCATATTTTTAGGGTCCACTGATTTATGTTGAAGCTTTTCCCATTATGTTATATCATAGTTCCCATATTATCAGAGGAGCTTTTTAATGGGCATGTAGCATATTTTTAGGGGTGTTTTGATTTATGCACAAAACGTATGCTAACGTAAATATTAAAACAAAGTTTTAGGAGACAAAATTACGGTTACCACTCGAGCCAAAAATAATCTACCAAAATTTGGATCAAATTTTAACAAAAAACCACCAAACAAAAAAAAAAATATTTTGTCAAATGTTTATTTCTATAGAAATTTTAGAAAATTTTGTCAAAATTTTATTTCTATAGAAAATGTTGTCAAAATTTTATTTCTATAGAAAATTTTTGCAAAATTTTATTTCTATAGAAAATTTTAGTAACATTTTATTTCTATAGAACATTGTATCAACATTTTATTTCTATAGAAAATTTTGTCAAAATTTTGTTTCTATAGGAAATTTTTGCAAAATTTTATTTCTATAGAAAATTTTGTCAAAATTTTATTTCTATAGAAAAATTTTCCAAAATTTTATTTCTATAGAAAATTTTTGCAAAATTTTATTTCTATAGAAAATTTTGTCAAAATATTATTTCTATGGAAAATTTTATCAAAATTTTATTTCTATGGAAAATTTTGTCAAAATTTTATTTCTATGGAAAATTTTGTGAAAATTTTATTTCTATAGAAAATTTTGTCAAAATTTTATTTCTATAGAAAATTTTATCAACATTTTATTTCTATAGAAAATTTTTGCAAAATTTTATTTCTATAGAAAATTTTGTCAAAATTTTATTACTGTCGAAAATGTTGTCAAAATTTTATTTCTATAGAAAATTTTGTTAAAATTTTATCAACATTTTTTCTATAGAAAATGTTGTCAAAATTTTATATCTATAGAAAATGTTGTCAAAATTCTATTTCTATAGAAAAATTTTGTCAACATTTTATTTCTATAGAAATTTTTGTCAAAATTTTATTTCTATAGAAAATTTTATCAAAATTTTATTTCTATAGAAAATTTTATCAAAATTTTATTTCTATAGAAAATGTTTTCAAAATTTTATATCTATAGAAAATTTTGTCAAAATTTTATTTCTATAGAAAATTTTTGCAAAATTTTATTCGTATAGAAATATTTTGCAAAATTGTATTTCTATTGAAAATTTTTGCAAAATTGTATTTCTATTGAAAATTTTTGCAAAATTGTATTTATTTTTATAGAAAATTTTGTGCGTCTTAGTTGGAGAGGAATATTTTGCAAAAGCTACCAAAATAGGAAAAATTCTACCAGCCTACCAAACAGTAAAAATATATCATTCTTGGTGGAAGTCATCCAACTGTGGCATATGTGTGTGTGTGATTTGACTAAGTCAGCGTTTCTTAAAAAAATTAAAATTTGTGGAACTTGGGAAATATATTTATGTAAGAGCTACATGTAGTCTAACTACAATCGGCTATTACTTCAATATTAGAAATTTGAATAACATTAGTTAATAAATAAGAGTCTTATGGCCAAATTTGGAAAATCTAGCGATTCATATATATGGGAGTTATATCTAAATCTGAACAGGTATGAATGAAATTTTCCAGGTTTGGTTGATACAACAGAAAGTTATCTTGTGCTACAGTTTGAGATCGGTTACTAAATAAGGCTATTATGGTCAGAAATAAAGTTATAAGGGGGAAATTTTTCAAAATCGGGCGATACATATATATGGGAGCTATATCTAAATCTGAACCGATTTCGATGAAATTTAGCACACTTAAAGTGTGGTCAATTGGATAACCTTGTAGCAAATTTGATGCCGATCGGTTAGTAAATGAACGCAATCCGACCCCATTTATCGAAATCGGGCGATACATATATATGGGAGATATATCTGAATTTGATCCGATTTTTTCCAAATTCAATAGCGTTCGTCCATGTATCAAAAAAACGCCACGTACAAAATTTAGTCAGAATCGGTTAATAATTGCGACCGGAATCCTGCGAACAACAAATACATGGGCGGACGGATACCAAGCGCTACATCGACATGGCCATTTTAACCGCACAGTAATACATTCTTAATATTTTTGGGAATGGTACGAAAATTTTCTTTTGCTTTAGTTCACATTGAACTTTAATACTGAGGTTAAATTTAGCATCAGTTTAACTACAAACATTTTTTTTCGGTGTGGGACTAAATATTTGTCGTTTTTGTCTTAATCGTCTAAGCGTAGAACCAAATCAGAGAGATCGGCAAAACATGGACCGATACGCATCGTATTCGGTACACCTATTTGAGGACCTAAAATACTTTCAACTTTTCAATTTCAGGCAAATCGGATAAAAATTGTGGCGCCTAAAAAACCAAAATGTCAAATAGGGAAACCCAAAAAAGTTTTCGAGCCAAAGTTGTTGCTTTTTTAACATTTTCGAAGATTCATGTCCTAAAGTTAAAGAATACAATTTTTGAAACAAAGATGAAAATCTTTTTATTGAGCGCATATGAATCGATTTCCCTATTTGACATTTTGGATTTCTATTTTTCTTCCTTTTTTATCCGATTTGCCTGAAATTGAAAACTTGGAAGTATTATACAAAATATTATAGACAATTTGTTTCAAACAAAAAAAAAACTTGAACTGCTTGCAAACGAAATTGTATTCAGGAAGTGAAAAAAATTAATTTCGTGTATTAAATTTTTTTGAATTTGTCAAAAAATACTTATTTACTTATTTTAGTGATATCGGCCTGTAATCGACGTTTGTTATACAGTTTAGTTAAAATTTTGCCTACACCAAGAATTTCCTTCCTTGTGGTTTCCTTAATAAGACTTAAAACGATCCCCTAATTTTATTGCTTGATTATTGTAAATAGAACTGTAGTTAGATGTACTAAATATAGACCTCATGTAGACTTTACAGTTTGGTTATCTAGAAATCTCAAGCCAAATTTTTGGATAATTTTTCATAGTAAATAACAAGGGTTTTGAAATATTTGTTGAACCCATGCCATGTTAGGAAATCAATTGGTAGTTTGTTTCTTAAGTCTTTTGTTTCCAGCGAATACTAAGTCGACTCGCAATCACGGTTGCCACAGTTGGTAGAATTCTAGCAAAAATGCTAGATTTTTTATTGTTTGGTAGAATGGTAGAATTCATTATATTTTGGTATATTTAGAAAATATTCCTCTCGAACTAAGAGCTACTTCATAAATTTTCTATAGAAATAAAATATTGACAACATTTTCTATAGAAATAAAATGTTGACTACATTTTCTATAGAAATTAAATTTTGACAAAATTTTCTATTGAAATACAATTTTGACAAAATTTATTTTTGTTTGGTGGTTTTTTGGCAAAAATTGCTCCAAATTTTGGTAGATTATTTTTGGTTCGAGTGGCAATCGTGCTCGAAATGCCTATGAATGCGAATATAGAAACGTAAAGAAAACTGTGTTAATTTTAACTGGGATCTTAGATCCTTTTTCTGCACCAAAAAATATTTTCGTAAATTCGAATGACGTTTAGCCGTAGCATAGAAGTCCCAGTTTTTTTATACCCTCCACCATAGGATGGGGGTATATTTGCTTTGTCATTCCGTTTGTAACACATCGAAATATTGCTCTAAGACCCCATAAGGTATATATATTCTGGGTCGTGGTGAAATTCTGAGTCGATCTAAGCATGTCCGTCCGTCCGTCTGCTGAAATCACGCCAACTTCCGAACGAAACAAGCTATCGACTTGAAACTTGGCACAGGTAGTTGTTATAGATGTAGGTCAGATGGTATTGCAAATGGGCCATATTGGTCCACTTTTACGTATAGCCCCCATATAAAGGGACCCTCAGATTTGGTTTGTGGAGTCTCTAGCAGAAGCAAATTTCATCCGATCTTACTGAAATTTGGTACATAGTGTTGGTATATGGTCTCTAACACCCGTGCAAAAATTGGTCCACATCGGTCCATACTTATATATAGCCCCCATATAAACCGATCCCCAGATTTGGCTTGCGGAGCCTCAAAGAAAAGCAAATTTCATCCGATCCGGCTGAAATTTGGTACATGGTGTTGGTACACCCAGAAAAAAGTGACCCCTTCTTTAAGTTAAAATGAACTCATTGTGAAGAAAATTGAACTTCGTATAGCGCCAAAGACATTTTTATTTGTTTGAACGATGTGATTTTCGTAGAAATTAGGAATAATGCATTCCATATATTAGTTAACATTTTCCTATATTTATATATCACTATACTACAGAATGAAAAAATTTAACTAATTTGAATTCATATATGGAATGATTTTATTGAAATTTTTTCATTCATTTCGACAAATCTTACACATTTGTGGTAAAACTTTTACTTCATAAATAGAACTGCTTACCTTCGTTTTTACTTACAATTTTATTTATTTCTATAAGCAATTGTATCTTCAATAAAAGACATGCTTTATTAATATATTGAATATATTTATTAAGAATCAACAGCATCGAATCTCTTTGAAATATTAGTTTATTATTCCACTATTTCCAATTTCCGTGTGATATTATCAACTGTAAAACGCACTTTTTCTTCTTCTTGTACTTTTCACTTTTAATAAGTTGCTGCCTAACGATTTTGTCCTCCTTTTACAATTTCAATACCTACAAATATAAAAAATCATAAAACATTTTTGTTGCAAAAGGTTAGCGTCACTGACTATTACCTGATAATTGAAGATTCCAAAATGAAGACAAATGAAAGGGTTGTTATTCTGCTGGTGTTTTCTTTCTTTATACACTATCACGAACATTGATAGATTTATTTAAAAAAACGAAAATTTTTCTCACTAATTTAAAATAACAAATATTTTATATATTTTATTTGTTATTTATTATATTATTTTTTAACAATCTCTCCGTATACCAAAACAACGCGATTCCAACTAAAAAAACAACCGACGCGCAAATATATCGATTACACCCACGCGCAAACACATCGATTACGATGACAGGTATCGATTACAGGTAGACAATTGAAATTTAGGAAAATTTCCTATATTCTAACAAGTGTGTTTCCTTAAGTTTTGAAAGGATTGCATACTTCTTAGTACGAATGAACTAAAATATTTTTCTATGCCAAGTGTTGTTCGTATGTATGAAAAACTTTCTATTATAAAGGAAGTCGCAATTATCATTTTATAAGAAATTTTACTAATTTTGAGGAAACTTGGTTTTAGTTCGGTTTTTGTTTATTTTTACGAATGCTTTGTTATCGGTGAATAAAATTTTCTTTTTCAGTAGTAAATTCTTATACCCAGCGAAGCAAATAGTATGAGTAAAATTCCATGCCTTATTCTAGTTAATGAACTATTCCTAACTGCTTACAGTTTAGGATTTTTTTACTGAAACGAGTAAATTTTATTATTTTTCACAAAAATTTACCTTAATGGAAATAAAATGGATAAACTATATTGATGAAAATTTTTTCCTTTAGTTTCGAAGGCACTTTTTTCTGGGTGTATAGGGTCTCCAAGAACCATGCAAAAATTGGTCCACATCGGTCCATAATTATATAGTCCCCATATAAACCGATCCCCAGATTTGGCTTGCGGAGCCTCAAAGAGAAGCAAATTTCATCCGATCCGGTTCAAATTTGGAACGTGGTGTTAGTGTATGGCCGCTAACAACCATACCAAAATTGGTCCATATCGGTCTATAGTGATAAATATATAGCCGATCTCCAAGCACACAAAAATTGGTCCATATCGGTTCATAATCATGGTTGCCCCTCGAGCCAAAAATAATCTACCAAAATTTTATTTCTATAGAAAATTTTGTCAAAATTTTATTTCTATAGAAAATTTTGTTAAAATTTTATTCGGTTCATAATCATGGTTGCCATTCGAGCCAAAAATAATCTACCAAAATGTTATTTCTATAGAAAATTTTGCTAAAATTTTATTCGGTTCATAATCGTGGTTGCCACTCGAGCCAAAAATAATCTACCAAAATGTTATTTCTATAGAAAATTTTGTCAAAATTTTATTTCTATAGAAAATTTTGTCAAAATTTTATTTCTTTAGAAAATTTTGTTATAATTTTATTTCTATAGAAAATTTTTGTTAAAATTTTATTTCTATAAAAAATTTTGTGAAAATTGTATTTCTATAGAAAATTTTGTCAAAATTTTATTTCTATAGAAGTTTTTGTTAAAATTTTATTTCTATAGAAAATTTTGTCAAAATTTTATTTCTGTAGAAAATTTTGTCAAACTTTTATTTCTATAAAAACTTTTTTGAAAATTTTATTTCTATAGAAAATTTTGTTAAAATTTTATTTCTATAGAAAATTTTGTCAAAATTGTATGTCTATAAAAAATTTTGTCAAACTGAATTATATACGTATTTGATCGATCTTTTTTGATTTAATATATATGGACTTACATACAATTTAGAAGACGGTGTTAGGAGGTTTTAAGATACCGTGCCATCGGCAAGCGTTACCGTAACTTAAGTAATTCGATTGTGGATGGCAGTGTTTAGAAGAAGTTTCTACGCAATCCATGGTGGAGGGTACATAAGCTTCGGCCTGGCCGAACTTACGGCCGTATATACTTGTTCATATTCATACCTTATTTCTGATTCCAAAACCCCATATCCAACTACAACAAAATTACGCAGACAAATAGTGTAGCCTACTAAAAAATTCTCTAATTTAAAATTTGTTTACTTGAGCAAAAATCGATAAACAATTTGGCTTTAATAAATCTGTCCCACTTCTTGAGTACTAAAAAATCGTCCTTAAATTCGATAATTTTTTGAAAGATGGCTATAAACTTAAAAATTATTTAATATGAGACATCTTTGAGGATTTTATCTTAAGGGCGCGTTTTATTGACATAAAAGTTATTAGGCTTCTCCTTAAGTGGCGATTGAAGTGGAGGGTATGTAAAGTACTACCTCTGAAAATTGTAATTCTACTTATGAAGGGAAAAATTCTAGGGGTTAGTTGGAATTCTGACGTAACGATTCAAATAGAAGAAATTAAATAAATTTTGATTCAAATTAGATTTTTTATTTTCGATTAAGGAATGTAATCTATGTGTTAAATTTAAACTAACAACTTATTAAGATAAACTGCGAAAATGTTCACCAACTATTGTAAAAGAAAATAAACCACTCCAAAACATACATTCTGGTATTTTGTAGAGATTGAAATTGAACACATGACTTTCTATTTGGAAGGCGAGCAAGAAAAGCTCTTACAAATATCTAGGATAGATTCTGATCTGTTAGTCACGAAACCAATTATAAGTTCGTGTCTTAAGTCTTTTGTTTTCAGCTCTCAAAAAAGTAAATTTACAGTGACTAAATCTATGGAATCGTTAAGGAAATCCCCAAAGTATTGAATTGATTCATGTTTTTCCATATTGGAACATAGTTTTTTTTCTTTCTTATCGTTAGCACTTGATCACTGTAATACATAAGAATAATTGAAATGACCCCATTTAATAAATTAACTTATTAATTTGCCAAAAAGTGAAGTGTAAACAAATAAAAACTAACAAACGACAAACGTTCACCATCATTTATCAAAATTATCAAAGAGTAGTTGTATTGAAGTAGGTGTATTGGAAATTTATACATAGAAAGAGAAAAAGAAAGAAAAAATAGAAGGCCAAACAACGAGCTCTACATACAATTCAAGTGACAACAGCAGCTGTTCTCAAGAGGTGAGGCATTCGAAACAATGAATCAACCGAAAAGAAATTAAATTTCTTTTTAAAAATCTTTATTGTTGAAGAACAATGACAGTTATATATTTCGTTGAATTTCAGTTACGACGACAATGGCAAAGCATGAAGAAATTGAAATGTGATTTAAAGAATTTTGATTGATTCTGTGGCACAAGTTTTCGATGTTTGAATGATGTGGACGGTTTAGCTAAGCTTTTAAGAACATGATATAGCAAATTAACACCAACACATTTTACAGAGCCTGAGGAAAGTATAAAAAAATATCTGTATGACAGTTTATATTGATAGAATTCATGAACAATATTAAGCTGCAAAAGAAAGGCGAGTAATCCAACAACAAAGGCGAAAAAAATCGCCTTGGGCCTTAATGATTTCTTTCTTCAGTATTTTATCAAGCCTTTCTGGTGGATTTTATAACATCATTTTTGATCCATTTGGGGCGTTTAAGATTAATTGATTTTTGAATTGTTATGCCAGCGTAACATAAACATGATTCAGAAATATTTTCTTTATTGCAATCAATATCAATTAATTATTTCACACATTGACAACTCATTGTTTGTTTCAGGGTAAATGACATTGTCCCATAATTAAGATCCTGCTCACAATAATCCAAAGCATTTTAAAGAAAGGATTTTTTTGTTTTTAAGTATAAATCCCTTGCGTTTTTCTTCTAGATAGTCATTAAGGAAATGAACTAAATTGCTATTCATTATTGAAAAATGGCTTATTGCAAAAAAAAAAAATCACAAACCTCTCATTAAATCAAGAGCTAGTCTTTCAAAGCCATGTTTATTCCCATCAGGAGTTATAAACAGCATTTTATGTAATTTCCTTAAGAGTTCCTACGATTCATTTTTTATCAAAGAAATCATATTTGTTTTTTTTTTTACATCTGGATATAAGTTCTCTTATGGAGCAACAAACTACTACTTACAGAGGACAATGAAGTTTACCATACGATGTGAACAATAGGGCTCTAGAACAGAATTTATATTTATGGTCATTGTACTATGATCAATGTGGGCAACATAAATTACATCTGTCCTGAGACAAACGAAGAACTAGGAAAATGGTTTGGCTGTTAATTAATTACTAAGTATGGCTCAACCGATAACTGAACTTTTTTTTGTTCATTTTGAACATGGAATACTATGGCATAAAAACTCTAAGGTTGTTAAATAAAAAAAATCTTTATGTATTCGTCTCAATCAATTTCTTCTGATTCAAAATAATCCCCTCTCGATAAAATGCACTTTTATTTACAAAATTTTATTTATTTATAAAATATAAAATTTATATAAAATTTTGTCAAAATTTTATTTCTATAGAAAATTTTGTCAAAATTTTATTTCTATAGAAAATTTTGTCAAAATTTTATTTCTATAAAAAATTTTGTCGAAATTTTATTTCTATAGAAAATTTTGTCGAAATTTTATTTCTATTCTAAATTGTAGCAAAATTTCAAAGAAAACAATAATAAAATTTTATTTCTGTAAAAATTTTTGCCATAATTTTGTCAAAATTTTATATCTACAGAAAATGTTGTCAACATTTTATTTTTTTAGATAGTTTTATCAAAATTTTATTTCTATAGAAATTTTTTGCAAAATTTTATTTCTATTGAAAATTTTGTCAAAATTTTTCTTTAGAAATTGAAGCAAAATTTTATTTCAATAAAAAATTGTAACAAAATTTTATTTCTATAGAAAACTTTTTTTAAAATTTTATTTCGGTAGAAAAATTTGTCATAATATTGTCAAAATTCTATGTCTATAGAAAATTTTGTCAAAATTCTATTTCTGTAGAAATTTTTGTCTTAATCTTGTCAAAAGTTTATGTTTTTAGAAAATGTTGTCAAAATTTTATTTCTATAGAAAAGTTTTGCAAAATATTATTCCTATAGACAATTTTGTCCAAATTTTATTTATATAGAAAAATTTTGTCAAAATTTAATTTCTATAGAAAATTTTGTCAAAATTTTATTTCTATAGAAAATTTTCTCAAAATTTTATTTCTATAGAAAATTTAGTCAAAATTGAATTTCAATTGGATCGGAATATTTTTCAAAATCTTGCAAGACATCAAGAATTCTACCAATCTACCAAACAGCACAAAATATACAATTTTTGGTAGAGTTCTACCAACCGTGTTCACAAGCCTTTATTTTGGAAAAAATACTGGCCACACAATAAACTGGGAAACAATTATTTGTTATAGTTTTTCTTTCGCTCTATACAGCATGCTGACAGGCACCAAAAACCAAAACGATTCATTTGGCTTTCTCCAAATTTTGTCCAAATTTTATTTCTATAGAAAATTTTGTAAAATTTTATGTCTATAGAAAATTTTGTCAAAATTTTATTTGTATAGAAAATTTAAGCAAAATTTTATTTCAATATAAAATTGTATATTGAAATAGAAATTTTTGCCAAATTTTATTTCAATGGAAAATGTTGTCTAAATTATATTTCACTAGAAAATTTTGTCAACATTTTATTTCCATATAAAATTTTGTGAAAATTTTATTTCTATATAAAATTTTCTCAAAGTTTTATTTGTATAGAAAATTTTGTCAAAATTTTATTTCTATGTCGTTTTTGAATTCAGCTTAAAACCATGTATTGACTAAACTACAAGTGTAGCTTAACCAATAGAGGAAAATAATGTTTGTCAAATTTATTTGAGCAAAGCTCTATAGATGGTTGGATGGACGCACGTTTCCGAAACTTTGTCAAAATTTTATTTGTATAGAAAATTTTGTCAAAATTTTATATCTATGGAAATTTTTTTCAAAATTTTATTTCTATAGAAAATGCTATCAAAACTTTATTTCTATGGAAAATTTTGTCAAAGTTTTATTTCTATAGAAAATTTTGTCAAAACTTTAGTTCTATAGCAAATTTCGCCAACATTTTATTTCTATAGAAAATATTGTCAAAATTTTATTTTTTTTAGAAAATTTTGTCAAAATTTTATTTCTATAGAAAATTTTGTAAAAATTTTATTTCTATAGAAAATTTTGTAAAAATTTTATTTCTATATCAAATTTTGTCAAAAATTTTATTTCTACAGAAAACTTTGTCAAAATGTTATTGCTATAGACAATTTTGTCAAAATTTTATTTCTATAGAAAATTTTGCCAAATATTTATTTCTTTATAAATGTTTTTTCTATAGAAAATTTTGTTAAAATTTTGTTTCTATAAAAAATTTTGTAATTTTTTTTTCCTATAGAAAATTTTGTCAAAATTTTATTTCTAAAGAAAATTTGTCAAATTTTTTTTTTCTATAGAAAATTTTGTATGAAGAAATAATTATTTTACTATAAATCCACCCAAATACTCTATCTATGTAGGGACATTGGTTTTTTTGAGTAACAAAATTTTCGATTGCACGTACAGTGATCGGAATGCACAATATGCATTTTGATTCATGACGGTGTTTTTACAATGAGCCTGACTTCATCACTGAAAATAATTTGCTTCGAAAATTTCCCAAACACCTAATAATTCATTGGAAATGAACCAAGGTTGCACTACTTCCGGATCACAAATTGGGGATCCAAACTACTTTTTTGGAAGCTCTTTTTTTGTTGGGATTGGAAAATTTGGGATTCTTTAGAAAATGTAGCTAAACTGTATTACAGACGCCGATATTTATATTTAAATATTTAAAATAATTCTGGAGACACAAATTTAGTAAATATTTATGCTTTACCTATAAAGGATCCACTTATTTTTTCAGTGAATTTAAAAAAAAATGGTTCAAAACGTGCTCCGATATAGTTTTTGGGAGTCTGGGCAGTTTGGGTGAAATATAGTCAGCAAAAACAAAAAAAGTTATCAATTTGAAATAAATAGTGAAACGACAAGAAAAATACGAACTAAATATATATGTATTATAACTTAAATTAAAGTTTGAGATCCGTGCTACAATATAGAAAGGAAATTAATTCAGATTTATCTGTTTAGGGAAATAAAAAAAACAAAAAAAATGGTTAATTTCACTTGGCAAAAATATATATATATATATATATATATATATATATATATATATATATATATATATATATATATATATATATATATATATATATATATATATATATATATATATATATATATATATATATATATATATATATATATATATATATATATATATATATATATATATATATATATATATATATATATATATATATATATATATATATATATATATATATATATAGAAAATATTGTCAAGATTTTATTTCTATAGAAAAATTTTGTCAAAATTTTATTTCTATAGAAAATTTTTGTCCAAATTATATTTCTATAGAAAATTTTGTCAAAATTTTATTTCTATAGAAAATGGTTAGGTTAGGTTAGGTTAGGTTATGTGGCAGCCCGATGTATCAGGCTCA